>NC_043708.1:98865619-99051155 GCF_006229205.1 Suricata suricatta
TCATAAGCTACAACACAGCCTACTTAATACCTTTCCTTAAATTCCACCTCTATACTACAATATGCTTGAGGTCCATGCAAAAAAGTAGCTACCTTTTATATAGGAAATGGATGATTAGGTCTTTGGTGCTGTAAAAGCAACTTCATTTAAACATAACCACCCCCACCACCAAAAAAAAGAAGAGGAAAAAAAAAGTAAGGAAAATAATAAGGGAAAAACCCAAGACACACTTCCTAGGGGGAAAAAAAAACAACACTCTCTCATTTTAAACAAGAAACAACAAAGAACCAGAGGTTAAAGTATCCACCCAAAGCCACACAGCTAACTGGTGGAAAACCTATGACGAAAGAAAGCATGAGTTTTCTCCAAGCCCAGTGCTCTTCCAAGATGTTAGGCTGCCATTATTAAATGCCTTCTTTTTCAGGCAAAAGAGCTATTCGAAGGTTAGGTTCCAGTTCTAAGCAGGGTGCCCAGAGCCTGTGGGAGGCTCACAGGATACTTGCGGGGCTTGAGTTTTGGACCCAACTCAAATTTCTGTTTGGGGTTAGTCTGTCCTTGGCCAAATGCAACTTCCGGTACTATGGGGCTACCAAATCATTGTTATAGAAGTGGTATTCCGATGAATTTAGGGCAAGTCTACCAAGAACTTTCCTAAAAATGCATGGGAGGGGGAGGTAAACTCTGAGGGGGAAAAGCTGCTTCAGGCAAATGTGTTGGGCTCTTGTTGACCTCAAACGTTACAACAGTCATCTTGACTTCTAAAGACATTGAAAGGCTTTGGGTTCAATGATCCTTTTTAAATATAGGTTCAGTCCTGGAAATCCAAAATATTCCAAGATTCCTCTATATTTTCTTAAATGGATGCTTTATTAGTTTTTTTTCTTTTGTATCCTGCATTATTTGTATTAGGCTCTGCCAATTTCTCAGAAAGACAGTTTTCTGAGATTGATGCTCACATTCTTTGTCAGTAAAATGGATTAACTTGATGGGTCTCAAAGCTCGATGTGCATGAAACCCTACCCAAAGCTGTTAAAAATGCAGATCCCCAGACCCTACCTCTAAAAATCTTCACTTAGCAGCCACCTTTTCAGCAAGGTGCCCTGATGCCTTTAGTCTGCCAATCACCTTGGAAAACACTGGTAATGAATCATATCTGGTAAAGGGTTTGCATCATTTTTGGATCATGGTTTTTCCGTCATGTTTTTCACCAACCACTTTCAACTTCATGACTTGTAGCTCCTGTATCCCAAGAACAGAGTTTTAATGGCGATGATCACAAGATTTTACACATATTCAACCATTTTCTATTAGCTCTAAGTAGGCTTTATCTTAAATCCATAGATGGCACAAGGCACATTCTAACACAGCCATCTGTGTTTGTCTAGGGCAAGTAAGGTGGAAAAGCAAAGTGGACACAGGTTCAGGCCTGAGAGGAGGCGGGTAATTGCAACGCGAACTACGTGAAGGCCTTACCGTGAAATGGTTGCTTCACTTCTCTGGTCTAGTCAGCTTGTACGACCTTAACTCAAGCTACCCACTTTATCTTCCTGCAAAACACTGATAAAAGGCTTTCGCTTACTTATTTCTAGGTCAGTAATACTGATCCTTTCCCTGTATTTCATTCTTAGCTCAATTTGTGCGCTTTAGGACATTTGATGGGCCTTGGAATGTGCTGAAAGGATGGCAAGCATACTGCATAAACACTGTATAGACCTTATACTCTGAGGGCACCCTGCCTGGCATATAGTAAGTACTCAATAAATACTTACTGAAAATATAAATTAGGGGTTCCTGAGTGGCTGAGTCGGTTGAATGTCTGACTTTGGCTCAGGTCATGATCTCATGGTTCATGGATTCAAGCCCTGTGTCAGGCCCTGTGCTGATAGCTCAGAGCCTGGAGCCTACTTCAGATTTTGTGTCTCCCTCTCTCTGCCCCTCCCCTGCTTGCACTCTCTGTCTTTCAAAAATGAATAAACATAAAAAAAATTTTTTAAAAGACAATATAAATGAAAGGATGGCTGAATGACAGACAAGTAAAAATTCACCTATGCAAATAAATCAAGCTGGTCTGAAAGATCCATACTTTATAGCATTAGTCAATAGCTACTGATTTTTTCAAAGATTGTTCTTATTGATAAAGCTCTTGATTAGGTGCTGTACATGCCCAAAGAAACCAAAAGCAAGCATTTTAAACATACCTCCTTTGTAATACCAGTTAGCATACAGATTTTTCTTTGCAGTCTTCAGCTCAATTCAGTGTTATACCCTAAGCAGAAATGTTATTGGAATCAAAATAACTCACTCATGGACACTGGAGGTGGGGGCGGGGGGATGGTGAAAGGGGATGGAAATGGTGAAATAAAAAGAAACTACACCTCATCAGGGGATGGACCAATGGGTGCTCTAGAAGCCTATAAAAATTCAGACAGCTTTTCAACCATTCTCTGTGCTATCGTCACTACGGTTACCCTGGGCTCGGAGCCTCTGGGTATCACTGAGATGACAGATGGAAACTTTGGGAGATTTACTTATCTCACTGGTGGGCTTCACAGCCTCATGCCAGGGACATCACAGAAGACCACTCAAACAAGAGAAGAGATGAGCCCCATGAGCGATCAGACCCTCTTCTCATCTTAACAGGGCAAAGGAGAGCGGGAGGATAAATTAACATTTGTGGAAAATCCATTGAAAATTGGGTACGGCACTAAACATCAACTCTTCACATACGTGACCCCATTAGATGTTTCCTATGTCTCCAGGAAGTAGAAAGTATTATGCTCAGTTTACAGGGAATCGGGACTCAGAAAGTTCCATCCCTCCTGGCCAAGCAGCCAAAGAATAGCAAAGCTAGGGCTAAAGTAGTTAACAAATATTTACAGAGGGTTTGATCAATGTCAGTCATTGTTTCCTGTGTGTTAAATATAAACTCACTGAAAACCTCATTTCAACTTATAAAGTAGATACTTGTAAGTCTTTCTTAGAGCTCATAAAACAAACACAGAGAGATTAAGCAATTTGCCCAAGGAGTCATAGCTGGTCAGTGGCAGAGCAAGGGCTGGAACCCAGATGGTCAGCTTTGGACTCTACTCAAGATCTTAACTACCACATCCAAATGTTCCCTATAATATGGTCTAGGTTGCTGTTTTTCCAAAGACCACCTTCTTTCTAGGATACAACCTTGATTTATATTTCTAGAGAAAACAAGAAAGGCATACCTCCACAACATCCAGTTAGGCTCTTCCAGCATGATAAATCAAGTGCTTCTATTATATATACAGACATGCTATGCGGTTATAATTAAGGCAGATGTATACTTTACTGACCAACCCAAGACTCATCCAAGAGTGAAAGGGGGTGCTATTAGTAATTACTCAAGGACTGCGGTTGTGATCTGGAACTGACCCAGGCGAACTGGATGCCTGGCTACCCTGGTAATGAGTATGTGTCTATATACACACAGTTAGATATAGTCACTTTCCAACACCTTCTGATAAGACTAGGTGGACTAAAGCTGGAAATTAAGTGCCTTCAGACTGGGCAAGCCTACCCCCTCCTCCTACTCTAAGAGCAGCTAGTCCTTTCTAACACATTTCTTTTAACTTGTTTTCCCACACAAGACTGTGTGTAATTGGTCAGCCACGAGAGATTAATTTGTACTTAGCTGGCCGAGCAGACACGGTGATATCTCCATAGCAGATGGTGCCAGTGCAGGGCCCAATAGCTTCTCCACGTAAGCCTTCCTACCAATGCTTGACTCCATCCCTCCCGAGCCTGCTTCTCTGGGAGCTGCTGGCCAACCCCTTTATTTACCTCATTTTGCCTATCTACAGGAATTCTGACTTACAAATCTACATTTCCTCATGAGCCATTTTTCTTTTAGAAATGTAAACATTAACAAAGACACCCAGACTCTCCCCTTCTGAAATGACACAGGGTCTAAGACTCAGGGCATCAAACTGCATGGCTAGCAAGGAAGCTCAGGCGTGAGCAAGAACCAAGTTATCTAGATCCTTCCCCTTATTTACATGGTCCAAAACTGCAGTCAGATGTGGAGAGTAGGCCTTGGGGGATAGTGATAATAGCAATAATTTCAAGAACATATATTATCTTACCTAATGCTGTGTGACAGGTGGAATTTTCACTTCCATTTTGGAGGTGGAGAAACTGAGACTTTTTTTTTTTTTTTTTTTTTGCCCAACGTCCAATCTAGGCTACTTGACCTCAGAGCTAACATTCATCCACAGAGTCTGATGACTGATTGTACAAACCAACCCCAGACAAAAGAATATCAAAGTCAAATGGCACTGGAGATCTCTATGCCTCCCACCTCTTTGCCTCAGAGATGAGGACTCCAGCTCTGTCTTTTTTCCTCTTCCAGAAAATAAGTGCCTTTCAAAAACTTTGTAAAAATGAAATGAGAGAAGGCCAAAATGCAATATAAACTAAGAAGTGCTATATTAATGTTAACTACTGTCACTACACCAGTCCTTAATCCCCATGTCAAAGTTTATTTTCCTCTAAGAGAGGCATTTGGTACTTGGACATCAGGTGCACAGGGCCTGGGTGAACTCCACTCACCATGAAAGTGGCATCCTGGGCTATGGCTGTCCTGTATCACCTTCCAGGGCATCCGCATTTGCCACATCCAGATCTGCTACAGGATAAAGTACCTTCAAAGAACTATGAGGACACAGTGCAGGGAATGAAGAACACAGAAGAGGTCAAGAGTCAAGAAAGCCAAAGGAATTTATTTTTTAAATGTCTCCAGGCCCTCCAACCTGGCCCCTTTCCTCTAGTCGGCTGGTAGGGCAGGGCGCGGTGGTGACTCCTAAGCACGAGGCACCCTGCTCTCATCTCCCAGTTTTGAGAGCAAGCTAGAGTGACAAGGTAACCTGCAGTAATGCAGAGTCAGAATTTGGTTCCCAGGGCAAAGCTGTGCTCAAAGGGTTTGACGTCAAAGACAAACGCAGTAAGAGCCACAAAAGTGGAGCCGGACCCTTCCCCACCCTTCCCTAACTCACCAGTGGAGATGAAGGAGTTCCATTTCAACGAAGCACCATGAGCACATTTAGGATGCAAAGGGAAATCTGACCCACCCAAAAGCAGTTCGCTTCCTCTAGTAGGAAGAAACTGCCTAAGCTGAGAGATTTGCATTTCATTTTTCTCCAAGGAGTTGGGAAGTGAGCTGGTGTAAGAATCATGTCATTGATGCTGCTCCTCACAAGAGGACACCATGCAGCTCTGCTATGGGAGTCCCAGGCCGCAGGGTGGTGCCTCCTGCTCTTCACAGAGTCACTGTGTTGAGCTACCCAGAGATGAACGCATCATGTGTACCTGCAGTGTCTCCAACAGTAGACATCAGCCGCATGTGGCCACTGAGCACCTGGAATGTGGCTACTCCAAAATGAAATGTGCTGCAGGTGCAGAATCCACACCTGATACTGAAAGCAATGTGGATACCCCCATAGTTTTTTATTGGTTCCAGGTTGAAATAAGAGTTTACACATACTGGGTTAAGTAACAGATTTCTTCAAAGATAAATTCAACTGTCTCTCTTTACATTTTTAAAAGCCATGAAAAAAATTTAAAATGTACATGAGGTTATGTTATCTGGCTCATGTCTTATTTCCAGTGGACAGCTCTAGTCTAGACTCCTCCCCATGATGATGTGCTCCAGGAACCAGCAGCACTGGTATGAACTGGGAGCTTGCTAGAAAGGAAGACTTTCAGGTCCTACCCCTGATCTACTGCATTGGAATCTTCATTTTAACAAGATCCCCAGGTAATCTGCATGTACATTTAAGTTTGAGAGGCCCTGTCCTAGGGTCTGGAACGTTACTTGGCCCTCTGCAGGTGCTTGAGAAATGGCTGTAGAATGGACAAATGAGTTATCTCCAGGAAGCTGCTGCACACAGGACGCTTGGGGAAAGGGGAAGGCCCTTCCCTGGCTTTTCCTTTAGCTCATTAGTACTGATATGCTCATCAGACTAATCACCTTTCACTTTAGCATGACCAATGAACCAGGCCACATGTGGTCCTTGAGAAAGCACGGTCCTTAAATCCTAGGATCTGTTCAGGAACGTAGAAGCCTGGCTCCTTCCCAGACTTACTGATATGGAATCTGGATTATAAATAGACCCCCAGGTGAAACATAAGCACGTTCATAAGTGAGAGGCTGAGGTATTAGGGACAGGAGTCCCAAAGAAGTGAAGACCAGCCCTGCAGGGGGGACCGGGCAGTGGCGACTCTGAGGAGCCCAAGCGAGGGAGAGTCTTTTCTCTGAAGGTACCCAACCCATCCAGCAACAGACACAAGGAAGAAGGCGGCCCTAGGGCCCTGGGAACAGATAATAGGCAGGCAGGGCAGGCCCAAAAGCACAGTTCCGCAAAGACCTGACAAAGGACTGGTGGGCATCTCAACTGTCCATTTTGTTCCTTTACTAGACCTAAAACCCTTGACACAAATGGAGTGTCAGATCACATGAGCTATAAAACAAACTCATAAAGCTGATTTTTTTCCTCTTAATCAGAAGCAAATGCTCAGGGCAAAGGATGCCACGGCCTGAAGCGTACAACAGTCACAACCACGGTTCCTGGCACTCTCTCCAGGTCACACACCACCCCCACCCAGCCGGCCCTGCCTCAGATTGGATACACAGAGGGCTAGAGGGGCGGAGGTGGTGGGAGAGAGCAGAGATGGGGAATGTGAGGAACAAAGAGAGGAGAGAAGGAGGAATTGAGAAGAACAGGCAAGGTCCTGCAAATTCCATCAGCAGCTGTGTGCCTGCATGGGAGGGATGGAGGGCGGGAGGAGAATGGGAAGGTGTGTCTCAAATAGATCTCCCTCTTGGGGCACCGGGGCGGCTCAGCCGGTTAAGTACCCGACTTCGGTTCAGGTCATGATTCTCACGGTGGGTGCACGGGTCTGAGCCCTGCATCAGGCCCTCTGCTATCAGCACAGAGCCCACTTTGGATCCTCTGTCCATCCCCCCTCCCTTCCCCTGCTTGCACTCTCTCTCTCCCTCTCTGTAAAATAAATATACATTTTAAAAAATTTTAATAAAAATAAATAAATCTCCCTTTTAATTAGCATGAGGAGGAAGAGGCATCTCTGTGTGGCCCGAGAGCTGCACAGAATAGGAACAGCCTCCTGAAAGCTCATCGTTCCTTCATCCTGTTTTGGCAAACATCACCAGCTGTTTCTCAGCTCTGACAGTTATCCTCCAGGACACATCCCCCTCAGGAGACGTCACCACCAGGTCTCAACTGGTGATAAGCCTCTCATGAACGGGACGGTGGAGGAGATGGACCTGGGCACACAGCCACCCTGCCTGCCACCGTAGCCGGGGCAGCCTGGAGTTTCACCTGAGCCACAGGTAAACCCCAGAAGTCACTACAGAGGTATTCGCGTCGAGCGGAAGCTTCTCCCCAGAGCCTCCCATCAAGCAGCAGGCCTCCTTTGTCAGCTGTTGCTCAATATTTTAAGAAAATCAACAAACGCCAGCTGGACTGGGTGGGGTGTTACGTGGGCGGACCAGCACGGGAGAAATGAAGCCAGAACGGCTCTCAGCAGAGACTCCCAAAGGTCTTCAACAGAGACGAAAGGAACAGCCTCCTATGGTGTGAACTCTTCCGAGCTCTTCTGACCTCGAGGCTGCTCTGACAAAACAAAACAAAATAAAAACAAAACAAGGACCCTCTCAGGTACTGAGAGCCAGCCCCCTGCCAGAAGACACATCTTGTCAAGGAGGGTGAACCTTTCTTGGAGAAAAGCTCTTGCTCAAAATGGCCATCTCAGTTTGATGGACTCTTCGGGGGGCTGGGGGCAGCCTGACCCGCCTGATTTAGACAACTCTGCTCAGAACATGCAGAGTCACTAGCTTCTTGCTTTGAATGGGGGCAGATAGCCATCCTATAGCCAAGTGGGGTGTAAATCTACAAAAATTGTCTCTCTTATTCTGGAAGGGGTGGGGGTTCTTCAGCCTGCTGAGCAGCGGCACCTCATGACCTTGTCCGGGCAGCACAGGGGGTCTGTAACAGCCTAGGTGAACGCATCCTATCTGCCCTCATTATGCCCAGGATGCGAACCACCTCACTTCCCATCAGCTGGCACATGGCCTGGATCCCCCTGCAGAATCCTTCTCTGCACACGACCAGGAGATAAGGCAGGTGAGACCGACTTGTGTCCCCAAGCTTTTGAAAGATTTCAAACGGAAGACCACTTTTCTCATTCCATACCCACATTTTTCCTAACAAGAGAAACAACAGGCCTTGGGTTTTCATAAGGAAGAAGAATAAAATGCGTTCAGACCACAGAAGCGCCTCTCGAGGACCTGGTAATAGCAGCCTCCAACGCATTTCTGCCTTCTCAAAGGGGCAAGTGGAACTTCTGCTTAGAGCGTCTCTCGCCTTGTTCTTGAGAAATAAATCAGAATGAGGGTGTTGAGTGGTCAAGAAAATATTCAATGAGAAATCAGAGGCATCTTTTTTTTTTTTGCTGCATTATCCCTTGCAAAAAAGAATTACCAGTTTTATATTTTTTTCTGGTCTGCATGTCTGACAGTATACAAAACATCTTGTTCCTTTGTTGCCTCGTAGTTGTTCATATCCTGAATCAACTTGGAAAGAAAAGCAGAGGAAGCATGGACCTCTGACCACAACGTTTCTGCCTTGGTTTCCCCAGTTATGAAAAGCCGGTACATTATTTACTCAACAAGTATTTCTTGCAGCCCTATTTTCCAGGACAGACTGTCCAAACCATGATATTCGCTCCCACAGTGATAAAATGAGTAACTTTAAAACTCCCCAGAAGGCAGACGTGATTCATGTGTTTATGTAAGCAGGGCTTCAGATAGGGCTCTGGCAACAAGCACAGGCCTACAAGGGACCACTGGTGTCTTAACGAAGGGTGTGACCCGTGGGTTCCAAACTGCACAGAAATTCATCTGACACACGTGCGCTTTAAATCAGCATCTTTCATGGCTTCTTCTCTTTATAGTAAAACAAACTGCCATCACCAACACTTGAAAGTGAAAAGTATGCCTGCGTCCCCAATTAAATTATAGACAGGTCCACTCTGCAGGGTCTCATCCATATGCTTTTGTTGATTTGTTCCTAATCTACCCAGCTGCACTTACCTGAGTGCCCACTCTTCCCCAGGAAATGAGAGCTGAAATCTGCATCTGGGTCTCCTCTCTCCCATTAGCCTCTGGAGAGGACAGCAGCCCAGCAAGACAGGAAGGGAGAAAGCCACAGTCCTCTCCTCATGCAGGGTCTCTGCCCTCTGGGAAAAGCCACCCAGAGGAAAGGCAAGATCCTTCCGCCTTGCCCCACACCCAAATCTGCTGGTGGCAGCCCTCGCCCCCGGAGCCCAGGGAGCACCACCGCCCCGCAGCCAGCCTGTTTCTGATTATTCTGCCTGATGGAGACGATCTTCTGGCATATGCAATTGCAGACATTTCTGAAGCTCAGGACGCAAAGAGACTCTGACGTCAATCCCAAGAAGGCCTGTCGAGTCCCCTCAAATAATTCTCATGTGTGTGGGAAGTCTAAGGGAAGGTTTGAAATAGAGGCTGGTGGTAGAGGGCGGGGTTTGGGCTTCCTGCTCACAGTCTTCCCGCTTCCGGCTCTCCAAGCCCACACCACACCGTGGAGCTTAATGGGAGGCCAGACCCACTTCAGGCCCCAGGTACAGCCAGGGGTCACCCCGCTGAGCTACACAAAATCACCTCAATTTCCCCTCATTCTTTTGTGCACTGGGGAAAACTCCAGCCGCAAACCTTTACTCTGAAGAGAACACCCACCGAGGCACCCACTCCAAGTCCTTCTCCCACTGGGTGCCCCTGTGGGTCTGAAAACCCTTGTGTCCCAACACCATGTCTGCTGAACTCGACTGGACCTGAATGAGGCACTGGACGGCTCAGTGTTTTTGCAAACTGTACAGAGTTCTCTTGCCATAATTCTCTTGTTGTCGTCAAAAGCAATGACATGTTTCAGATGATGAAAAGCACTGTCATGAAAAGCTGGCACAGCCGCCAAGGAGACAGATGTATTAAACCACACGGCTTCTAAGAACTCCTCCTTATGCTGGAGCTCAACACAGAGATGAGCACTGCGATACACCCTTCTCCAACATTCTCCCATGTGGATTCGGGGCACAAGGCTCCTTTCCGATGAGGCGCTGAACTCCTCCGGCGGACCAACACTCAAGTGCACGAGAACGGGTCAGCATGCAAGTCCACGTCCTCAAACAAAAGGAATGGTATCATAAATGCAACTAGCCTACCATTAAAAAAATACAGGGTTGACTGCAGTGAGCCCAAATCTAAAAATCCACCATTTCTAACCGGTGATGTAAATAATACTGGTCTATATATGATCATTGATACACTGTAAAGAGCACATCCCAAGTTCACAGAAGTAGGTAAACTGTAGATTACATGAATTAGTGGTTTTTATTTTTATTTTTGAGAGAGAAAGACGGAGCACAGCTGAGAAGACGGGCAGAGAGAGAAGGAGACAGAAGATCTGAAGTAGGCTCAGCACGGTCAGCAAAGAGCCAAAGGGCGAGATCAGGACCTGAGTTGAAATCGGATGCTCAACCAATCGAGCCTCCCAGGCACCCCTAAAAAGTGTTTCTCTTCATTGAAGGACTTCTCAGAGTTTTTAACTGTGAAGTTAAAAGGCTCAAATTATACACATATACATGTATTTCCCCCCAAAACCTTCCTGATTCCTTCAGAGTTCAAGGATGGAACGCTATCACATTTTATGTCTACCTTCAATGTCTTTTTCCTCCTTCCTTCTCTCAACCTTCTAAACCCATCTCAGAGGCAGCCTTCTTTGTGACCCATCCAACCCATAGTAACCTTCCCACCACCTGAGGGTCTTGCTGCCCACTGTGTGGTTGCTCCATCATGGGCTGAGTATCAGAACTTTGAGAATGTTCCATGCTGCACGGTATCTGGGAGCAGGGCGTGCTGGGGCATCCTGCTGCCTGCGGGAAAATGCACAGGTCAACTGATACCCTTAAGGAGGAGTCACTATTACATCAGGGTTGCCTGTCACACATACGTGTTTTGGTCCCTGTTTACCACTTCCTAAATGTGTGCTTTGTTTTGATAAGTAGCTGACCGGAGACTTGCTTTCCTTACCAATAAATCGGGATAACAACAGTACCTACTTCACCGTGACAAGCAGCGGAAGAACTGCTCGTGTAAAGCAACCGGGATCGTGTCTGGCACATCGTAAATGCTCAATGAAAGGTAGGTTTTACTCTTATCACAGGACAAAGCGTCACGGCCAAGACTAAACCCTAACTCTGTTCGCGCTCAATCCTGTGTTTCACTCGTCCATCCTCCTGCATTCCCGCCACTCTGCGGTGCCTTGCATGCCTTCCACACGAGCCTGCGAGCTCCCTAAGACAGTCCTCATGTACAATGGCACAGTGCCTTCCTAGGCTATTGACCAAATGCTTGATGGCCAACGAGAAGGGTATTTACTATCATTATTAAAGAAATTCCATTATCCATGCGAAGTGTCTCAATATTGACTTAAGAAATTTGTTAGAAATATTGATGATAGGAATGAAGGTTCCCCAAACTGTATTCTAGAGGGCAGGAGTTGGCAAGTTTTTCCTGTAAAGGGCCAGAGAGTAAGTATTTTAGGCTTTATGAGCCATGCAGTAGCTGTCTCATTACTCAGCTCTGCTGCCGTGTGAAAGCGGCCATTGACAATGAACGAACAAGGTTGGCTCTGTGCCAGTAAAACTTAACAGGCAGTGGCCAGAGCTGACCCCAGCTATGGAGAGGATAAGAACTGTGGCTCAGGGAAATGAGTTGGTGGTCAACTCAAATGGGTTTGTTGTATTATGATTTGAGTCTTTTAATGTGACAGCAGTCATTGTCAAATGTACACACACACACACACACACACACACACACATATTTATGTATATATGCTATGTTCCTAAAACCTTCCTGATTCCTTCTAAGTTGAGGATGTGTGTGCATGTGCATATGCATGTATGTATATGTAGGTGTATATATGTGTGTGTGCATGTATGTAAACCCACATGTATATCTGGGGGAGGAGAGAGTGGCTGGCAGGGGTGGGGCACATTGATTCATGAACTTGAAAGCCTAAGCTCTGCTCAGCGGCTCTGTCACAGCCGCAGCCTGGGCAAGATGAATTGTGCTGTGCAGGTGTTGGTGGTGACAGATCCTAATACGTGGCTTCTTTTTTTCCTGGAGTCAACCCAACGATCCACTGCTAATGGGATCTTCCACTTGATCAGAATGAATTGTATCGGGGCCTCTGGATAGGAATCCTATCAGGTTAATCATCAAAGCATCCCACGGAAGTTACAGGCTGGCTCCGTGAGAATAATACACCAGGGCAGCTATGCCACCTAGTGATGCTTGCATGTACTGTTCTCAACCCGAAGAGAGCAGGAGAGGCTTTGGGGAGGCCTGGCATTTGCTATTTCTGGCCAACGCTTCCACATGCAAAAGGAGTCTGAAGTCTCCGTCTCAGCTTTGAAACGTTCCCTGTGGCTGCATTTTCCATTCCCCAAGGGGCTCGGAGGAGATGAGTGACGTCGTGCTTAAAGGGGGCAGCTCAAACCTGTAGCACTAATTACGAAAGAATATACAGCAGACACCCACTCACCCATCCCACCTTCCAGCAGAGATGGAAGAAATGTCTTCTCCCACACCCTTATGTGGCTGCAATAACCTGTTTCCTTTATTGTACATCCTGGAAGTCTTATGCATGCAGCATCTGCTGCTTTCTCAACTAGACAGAAATGCGATCATCTGCAGTCAGAAACAGAAAAGACACAAGACGGGTGGTGAGGATCTGTTCCCCATCCCACAGTGGCAAGAGTTAGAGGTGCTAAACACTAGTGCTATGTGGGTGTAGTTTATGCACACAGAGACCATCAGTGTTTTCATTAAATGGGACCAGTCCTCCACCAAGCACAGTGGCAGAGGGGAGGGTCTTGTGAGCCTTCTCAAGGCTGTGGACAGACTTTGGGATCAAATTATGCTTTTTTTTTTTTCTTCTTCATTTCCGATTCCCTGCAAGAGGCCCACTGAATATAGCTAGGATTCTAGAAGTCTGGATGGCAAAGCTTCATGCATAATGCTTTCCATCCTTCAAAATACAGCTAACTGTAGCAGTACCACTAACGGTGCTTTCAGGAAGTCGTTCTAGCATTATATAAGGCTACTATAATAAACTATGGCTGTGTGTTTTCTGTAAGGAAGGAAAACATCAGTCCAGGAGAGAAATGGAGGATAAGTGACATTTATCAGATTGTAGTTTCTGAAAATGGATTTGCTTCACCAGATCAAAGACAGCCCATTTCTACACATCATTGCCAATTCTGTAGGAACCATTCCAAATATTGAGTGCATGTGTTCAGATTGGGTAGTTGGTCCCCTCACTGACTGTTTCCCTTCTAGGTCACAGTGTATTTCCATGCACTTCTGATTGTACTTATACAGCTCCTCCATAAGACAAAAGCTCAAAAGGTATACAGAAAGCCCACAGGAGAAAGAGATGCTAAGAAGAAACTTCAGGTAGCATGCCATGGACAGTTGGTTAAGTTGTGCCCTGCACAAGTATCCAGTGTATAGACTAGTTACCTAGCTGTGCATCTATTGCAGGATTACAAAAGGGACATCTTTTTCTAACTCACTGCAAGTGCATTTTGGGGATAAATGATAGTATATCATAAAGAAAGTGTCCTAAAGAAAAATAAATCTCCTATTCCAGCTTATTATTTTTTTATGATTAAAAATTTAACCAACTACAACACTTCTGCATTTGTCCCTGTAACAATCAACACTTGTGTTGTAAGAAAGAGGCGGATATGATTGGACCTACTCAGTCACTTGATCCTACATCACTGGGTTTTCATCCAAAGCCAATAATCTTGACTCCTCCTATTTTAAAATGCTCATTGCCATGTACTATTACTGTTTGCATACAGCTGACAGCTGCAAAAACTTTTTTTTTTTTTTTTAACAAAAATCTGGCTTCTGCCCCTCTTTCCCTGAGACTCAATGGTTGTCTACTGACGCACGCTGATAAAAAGAACAAAGGTTCCCTGCTCCTCCCTTGTCCAGACATAATTAGGCCTTGCACAGGTGACCCCAGTGCAGCAGAGAGCATTCAGTGACAGGGTTCACTGTTGGGGACACCACTCCACAGGGGCCACCACGCAGGCTCTGGGCAGTTATGAACGGATTGATGTCGGGATGCCCCTAAGTCCCCTGTCACTGGCAGCCTTGAAGCTGGGGTCCAGGGAGGAACTTCAGCAACAAAGCTGGGAATGCACAGCCTTTGAGAATGCCTCTCCCAAACAAAATTCTTGCTTCTCCCTTTTTGAGGGGTTCCAGGGCGACAACACAGCTGACGGTTATTTTTGTAGCCAGAAAAGAAGTATGTAAGAGTTGGGCATGTATGCAGACAAATGCTTCTCCCTGAAGGCCGCTTCTGAGATCTACACAATAGTGAAGCACGCTCCGGCTTCACTGGTTCCTTTAATGCTCCCGGAGCATAACACACCTAGTGCATTCTTGGGGGAAAATCTCCTTTACAGAAGTTACTACCTAAGGAAAGCTGCAAAGCTATTTCTTGAAAAGGAATCCTTTCCAAACCCACTTGTGTTGAGCATGAAGGAAAAAAAAAAAAGCAAAAGGAATGGGAATGGATAGAGGGATGATTTAAGGATAGACTTAACCAGCATCATCACACAGAGCTGCTGCTTTTTACACATATGCAGTTTCTCCTGAAGACTAAGATGACAGCTATTGTCAAATGAGGAAAACAAAGAATCAGGCAGGAAGCAAAAACAACCGTTAGCTGTGGTGTCTCCCTGTGGGCTCCTGGAAACACTGGAACTTTTATTTTCTGGCCAAGTGTTCTTCCATAGATACAGAAGAGTCCACCTTCATTTCTTGCCACAGCCATACCCATTTCTAACGTGTCTCAAATGGTATCTGGTGTCTTCCCTTAGAGATGGAAACTGGGGTAATGGAGACCATGGGGCTGGGGTAGAGCATCAGGACCGGCAATGCCGGCCACGTGTTCCTCATCCCCCGTGGCAACGGAAACACTTGGCCTTCAGATTTCAACTCCAACACTCAGGGTGTCCACCACGACCCTTCAGTATTTGTAGATTTCCTGTTACTAACTGTATTATTTTAATACTCTGTTTTTGAGCAGCGTGAGGCACCCGAACAGGATGGGTAAATGACACCATTGGGCAACACGGTGTTCATGAAAAAGGCCAAAGTTGCCGGGCTGTGCTAATGAAGCGATGGCTAACTCTCCCTTTAACTTGGCTGTGTAGAAAATCCTTACCTGAGCTTTCCCATATGCTGGCAAACACTACCCCTCGCCCATCCTAAGCCTCCTCTTCTTTCCCAGTTTCTCTTTTTTCATTCGAAGCCTGAATTCACCCTTTCTGTTGTGGAGTTGAATACTCTAGGCTTTCATATGTTTCATGGATTGCTTTTCCTTCAGAATTCCCCTCCCCCTTCATTACAGCCGGTCCTAAAGTAAGCATGGCTTCCCTGGGCAACCAGGGCCACAGCGGGGATTAGTATTTATTTTGTGTCTAATGTTTACAGAGTACCTTAAGCTGTTCAGCAGAAAATCACTTCATTTCTCAAAGAAAACACATGTGCCTACCTGCTTCTCACACCACCCCACCGGCAATGCCTGCAAAGCTACTGCATCTTCTTACAGTGTTTCCAACGTTTGGGTCATCTGCTGGACCATTCTTAGGGTCACCGTGAAAAATACGTTTAGAAAGAAAAGGCTGCTTCAAAAAATTATCCCAGCTGGTGTTTGAAAGCAATATTGAACACAAGCACACAGGCAGATAAAGTTGAACATCCTGAACTTTTATCACAATTCAAAATTTCCTTTCTATATATTTTAGAACCACCTCAAAGTGTACAACAGCCCTGGTAGTGACTACAGGCAGCAAAAAGAATCATGAGGGTTTGAGAGATGTTTTCACAAAAAGTGGCTTTAAATAATTAACATCATGGCACTCTGCTCCCTTCTTCATCCAGTAGAGTAAATGTCTCTTGACAGGTAATACTCCTTTATGTAAGGCCATAACTCCTGATTGTTCAAGGTAACCGTATTGTTATTGAAAAGCACACTTTAATTAAATGCTTGTCTTAGAAAGCCATGCTACTTACAAGTAATAAACAACTCTTAAATATTCATCAGTTGTCAACTCTAATGCATAAGAAAATCCAAATACTTCTATTATTTTTTAAAGCAGAAGAAGACAAAAAAAATTTAAGAGTGAAAACAAGTTAAAACGAAAACTAATTAAGAAAATAAGAAACAACAATATCAATAGTGGACACCAGTTTGGGGCCATGTACTACTAATTTGCTGGCTCCTACATTAAGTACTCTTATATGGGTTTGCTGAGTTAGTCCTCCCCTAAATCCTATGGTAAGTATTTAACATCCTTACGTCAATAGAAGAAACTAAGGTTCACAGAGGTTGACGATCTTGGACAAGGGCATAAGCTCTGAAGAAAAAAAGCTAGAACTCCTACTGGGGTCTCTCTGAATTCTAGGTCCCTTCTACTATTCATCAAGCTTGTCAAACCAAAGAAAGGAGAAATTAAAGCCTGACCTGTCCACAGCGACAAAATCCAGGATTATTCAGAGACATCAAATTAACCGTATTTTGAGTAAATATGTGTTTTCCTGCCATTGGATCAACTATGATGTGATTCAAACTGGCTTTTACGAAAGCCAAAGATACCAGATGGACCGTCTTTCAATCTGGTGTTTTTGTCATCTAAACATGGTCCTAGAAATCAAAACAAATAGAAACATAAAAACCATTTTTTAAAAATATGGGCCATCTCTGCCCTAGAATCAAGGTACAGAATGAAAAATGGTTACCAAAGTCAGTCCTAGAGAAGACTGGGACTATTTGACCATAAAAAAAGGCAGACACCCATCCAGTTTCCTCCTGCAGAAAGTCAACAATCACTGCCTCTGTTGAGAGGAGATAAAAATACCCCGATGTGGTTGTCCAAAGGGCTTCTGACAGTATCCTGCCTGTTCAACCTTTGTATCTGCCCTTCCTTCGTGCCCCCTGACGTTTTTTTTGGTGTGTCATGAAAAGGCGATGCCTTTGATGATCTATACTTGACAAGACTTGAAATTAACCTTTCAGTGAATAATTTGCATTCAATGTGAAACAACAGAACTAGGGGTGATGTGACATTTTTGGTAGGTGAGCCCATCAAAGGCGTCTGCCTCCAACGATTTCCCTGAACACCCAAGGGGATCTCAGGCTGCCAGGTCTCCTTAGAAGCGACAGGCAGAGGAAGACAGAGGAAGGAAGCACCGGCAGGGTACTCTATATTGGATATTCACCACAAAATGAAGGTGTTTAAACCCACTTCTCTAATTCACCCTTATGCATTTCATTCTGCCTCGCTTTCTAATATGCAAGTGTAAAAGAGAAACCCAAGAATATTATTTCTGACTGCAAAGCCCCCAACAGGAGAAATTCATGAACACGTGACTTCTAGCCCCTACAGATTCAACCTTGATCTTCTGCCAGCATTTCTCAGAATGATTATGTTTAGTACTTTCTGCTGGGAGGGCAGTGCCTACAGCACTTCTTTAGATGACATGACATGAAGCATTTTTAAATTGAAAGCCAATTGAATTTGGAGTCAGCTCACAACACTGTCATATAATAATGTAAGTAACAACAATTATGCTCATCTTTAAGGCACCCACTTTCTGGTGCCCCCACACTTAGTGTATAAAGGCCACCTCTGAGGCACAGATGTCTATAAAAAGCCTCTAATTTCTTCCACTTTTCTTAAAGCAGGGAGCTCAGAAGATAAGAAACAACACATAAAACATCCTTCAGTACAAGGCCACTTTTAGGACCCATCGTTAACTCTTGCATCCCACAATTTACTGAGTAACAATGATTCTACTAATAGTAGGTAACTTGGGGACTGTCATGTTCCCAAAATGTCTCTCTTCGTTATGAGAAAACACTTGTTAAAACAGACCACTACAGGTAGGGAAGAATGAATGATGAGTGGTTAGTTCTAAATAAAGTTTAAGAAGAGACTCAGTAACATTCAGTGGGACTAAGGGTTTCATGGGCCATCCTGGCAGGAGTATGGTTTGCTACTGACTGGATATGGTGCTTTCTATCTTTTTAGGGCTGGCGGAGTCAGGGATGCCTCCAGAAAGACAATGGATTTCACTTAGACCTTAATAGGTTGCCTGGATGGCCTGGAAGGGACTGAAACAAGAGCAAAGGAAGAGACACAGTAACATACAAGGCATGGCCTGAGTCAGTGAGGAAAAAGCGCTGGCTGGAAGGTCATGCTTACAGTGCGGCCAGACCGGAAGTCAGGCTGAGGTTCGGAGTGCATCCCCAAAGCCATGGGGAGTGTCCAGTGCTTCTAATCACCTTACCATTTGCCAAATGGGTGAATGTGCATGTGATGTCCGTTGGGGAGGAAGGAAATGTTTTAAGAAACACTAACCTGGCTAGAGAGTCCGGGACAGACTGGGAGAAGTCAGCTGATGGGCCAAGAAACCAAATGAGGAAGCAAGGAAATCAAGACACTGGGAGGAGGTAGGAAGGCCCTGGGTTCAGACAGTACAGAGGCAAGCGAGGGAGGGGTAACATGAAGAACATCAGGAAGGTTTCAGACTCGTCCAACAGCAACAGGTGAGTTGGGGACAGAGGACAAAGTTACTGATAACCCAGTTTTAGACTGGGGTGACCAGCATTATGATGACAGCACTGACACAGACAGGAAGGTCAGAGACACTGTCCCTACTGGCCGGACTGAGTGCTTTAACCAAATGAGACACTGTATTATAATCAGTCTGTGTGACCTGCCAGGCTGTCAACCAGGCAACGACAAAACCTGCATCTTACTTGCCTTTGTATGTTTCAAGCTCCTGAACCACACGCTTAACACAAAAGAGAAGCTCAATAAATACCTGTTGTACACAGCAGATCCCAGTTTGGAGGAAGAGGAGGTAGCTGGTGGGAAAACAGAGTGAATTTATCATGACAAAGCACTCCTATAGAGAAGATTCATGTGGAAATGTGAGAAAGAGAAGCATTTTTGATTTCTTAACTACCCCACTCCCTCCCCTACTCCCTGCCCCAGTAATACTGTTACTCCTTCATCTTCCTTCCTAATGTCTGCTAGTTACATACTTTCTTTTTTGATGGACAGATGAAAGTTAAGGTTAGGAGGGCAGATCAGTCTCCTAAAGAAAGAACAGAAAAAACAAAAACAAAGAAAGCCAATAACTGAACCTCAGGGTGAGCAGGAGGGGAAAAAAGAAACCTAATTTGCAATTGTTTTCCTAGAGTCAGAACAACCGAGATCCTTGCCCACTGAAGGAAAACCTAAAATGCAGGGCATCTCACTGGCAAAGGAGTGCTGTTATATGTCCAGTGCAGACTAGAGTGATGCTTACTCAACGCAAAGTCATGGTACTTAATGATCACGGTGAAGGATAGTTTATTTTATGTTCCCTGTCTACCAAAAAGTTATCACAATGTACCTGTTTGTTGCAAGACCATAGTATGAACAATTACTCTCACTTCTGGAAGAGCAGAGGTTTGTAGAACTCTTCTTTCTTCCAATCAAAATCTGCCCTGAGACATGCTATTGTAATTTACATCAGCAGAATCTTTCCTCCCATGGGGAAATCAGAGCCCAGAATCTCTCGCTATTTATGGGCTGTGATAAAAGAGCCTTCTTCTCAATTTTCTTTACCTATACTGTCCCTAAATAGGAATTAAGCTAAAATCCGGGACAAGACAATTGGTATTGAGAAGAAAAATTAAAGTAGATTCAAAGATCCAGTTTTGACAGCCAGTAGGTCTCATCATGAAAAAGGGATTTGTTTACATTCAATAATACTGTATTCATAAAACATAAAGGATGGAAACAAAACACCACACTACTGTATATGAAAAAAAAAATCCAGCGGCACCTGGGTGGCTCAGTCGGTTGAGCATCTGCCTTCATTCAGCTCAGGTCATGATCTCATGGTTTGAGGGTTCAAGCCTCACATTGGGCTCTCTGCTGTCAGCACAGAGCCCGCTTCAGATCCTCTGTCCCGCTGTCTGCCCCGCCTCTGATTATGCAAGCTCTCCCTCTCAAAATTAAACATAAAAAAAATCTATGCATTTTTGGTAAGTTCTGGAAGCAGAGGGGATACTATCTATTAATCCTCATCTCGTAGTGCAGGATGTGGTTCCAGAGAGGTCCTCAGTTAACACCTGTTAAGTGAATGGATTGTAAACTAACTTCTTGCAGTTGTCACATTTCTTAGGCTCCCCCTCCACCCCACTAACACCGGGCATCCTATGTTGCAAAAGTGAGCAGCTGATAATCCTGGTGCCTGGGCCTCTGGCATCCAGACTCACATTTCACATACCCTCTCAGCTCACCTCCTCCTCCCCATTCTGCTCAGCTAGGGTTGATGCACTGTAGGAGTCTGCTTCTCCCTGGCCTGGGCCCAGGTGGTTGCCATGACAACACACCCTAAGAGCAGGCACTTGACAAGGGCCTTTCTGGGACACACCAGAACAGGAGGCCCAGGGCAGGGAATGAAGTAAGGAGATTCGAGCAGAGTTGACAATGCTTTTCATGGCCGCAGACCACCGCTGGCTGCTCAGGACTGAGGACTCCATTTCTGAAATTTCTGGCTTTGTCACCCAAAGAGCACAAGACAAAAGTAGCTTGGGAGAGGTCAGTGGTCACATAATCTAGGGCTTTTTTTCTTTCTTCAATATATTAAATTCTACTTACTTAACATACAAGCATCTAACATTTCTTATTAAAACCAGCAAAAGGCTAGAACCCAACGTCAAAGACAATTTAAAATATCCACCCTGAATGTAACGGCAGTCATCCCCAAAAGACCTTAAAGGGGAGGAGCTACCTTTCTTCCCGCTGGAGTCTGGCCTTAAAGGACAGAGCAGCATGAGGTATCTGGGTGACGCTGCTGTCGGTGGCACCCATGTGTCACGTGCTGATGCGAGGCAAGCACGGTGTTACTGGGGTGCTGCTGGCCTCGGGCAGGCACGCTTCTGGCCTCTTTCCTCATTCTGTAGTGTAATTCCCAGATTTTAAGTTTTCTTATGCAACAGCCCTGAAGCCCTTTGTGATTTATTTGTCCCTAGGTATAATGAAAATAATTCAATTTATATAGCCTTTCTCTCATTGCAAGAGTTAACAGGAAATTTAAAGCTTATTTATTTTGAGGGAGAGAGAGAGACTGAGAATTCCAACCAGACACCGCACTATTGGTGCAGAGCCCAATGCGGGGCTCAAACCTGCAAACCGTGAGATCATGACCTAAGTAGAAACCAAGATGCTCAACCAAATGAGTCCCCCAGGTGCCCTGAAAGACCATTTAAACTACCGCTTTAGTTACCACACAGAGGAGGATTGCAAAGGACAGATTATTATGAATCACTGTATCAACCCCTTGTATATAGTAAATGTTCAACAAATATTGAGATGTTGAAGAGAAATGCCAGAGGGGAAGCCAGCACACCCCTATCCTGAGGGACAGTGTCACCTGTTCACTAGGTCTTCTTGGCTCTGAACACCCCACTGTGCACAAGGGCAATGGCCCATCAACAGGGACAAAAGCAGGTGCCTGCACTCAGGGCTTTTAGTGTTCAGTTCGGTTAAACCACAGAACTGAGGAGATGGCACCGGACCCCGCTGGCCACTCCTTGTCTCTTACTTAGCTGTGTCCTCAAGGTCCCACTCAGGTCCTCCTCGGACTCTGTGATCCCAGCTGCCATCCACTCCCCTGCAGTGCTGCACTGCTTGCTGTCTGCATTTCATGCAGAACTTCTGAGGGGGAGTCAGTAGCCCCTTTCCCCGCATTTAGAGGGTCCCCTCCTCCCCATTTAGGTGATAAATTCCACAGTGCCATACCACAACTCCTGGCCAGTCATGCCCATCATCCCTGTCCCCAAGCAAGTGACCTGATGCTAATGAAGAGAAGTCAAGTATCCACCTCTGCTCCCTTGGCTGGAAAGGGGCATTCCTCTGGCTCAGTGAGTCCCTAGAGAGGCCTCTAGGATCCCTGAATGTACATCTGGCCAAACAGAGAAACCATTACAACCAATCCCAGTGTGAAAGTTGCCCGAAGTCAGCAGAACAGTGCAGGCGGGTTGGGGCAGGGAGCACCCTTCAGCCTGGATGGAATCGGGGAAGTGGTCTCAAAGGAGGGGGCCCAGTGGAGCAGAGGTGGAAGGGTGTTTCAGGCAGAGGGAACAGCTTGGCTAAAGGCTCTGCCTGTTTGTAACTACTGCTTCTCAGATGAGTAGCCTCAAGGAGTCCCTGGGCAGGATTTGCATGTCATGTGTATAATAATTTATGCATTCAGTGTCCACATGGCACTCATATCTGGAATGATGACAGTGATTACACTCTCTCCTCTCCCAAATGCATGGGGACAGACAGGAGCTCTGTGTCTGCAGGGAAATGCAGTCTCCATCTCTGAGTGAGGGTATTTACAGGCTGATTGTTGAGGTTTAGGGAGATGCTCCCCAACAAAAGGCCTGGGACAAAGTACGTGGCAGAATAAGACACCCCACCTTATGTCAGCTCTTTTTCCATACTTAATGTTGCTAATCTATTACCATCATCAGAAAAGGACAGAACTTGCAGAGTTTGTGTAAATTACCCAAGATGGCGATCCACAGCCCAGGCCAGTCACAGAGGTGTGAAGAGTGAGCACTCCCTTCACATGTGTTGATCAGTGCGCTTGCTGACCTGCAGGACCCACCAGCTGGCCTTGAGAAGCCCATACATCAACCACAGAATGACACCACACCGACAAGGCTTTCCCTTGGAGTCTAGACGATACTCAAAGTCTTCACTTTGTGGAGCTGCTGTCGTTCCCAATTGCAAAATCAGGGTCCTCAGAAAATCCAAAGTCTCTTCAACTCAGATTATTTCACTGAAAACAATCTTATAAAAACCATGGTGGCAGGGCGGGAGACAGACAGAAGACAACCACTGACAAGTGAGATCACATTAGTTTATAGTTTATACTCCATTCATATAATTTGCTAAAGCAAAGAGTTATGTCATCTGGAACCCAGGGTCAAGTAAAAATTTATTACACTTTATGGGTGATCATCTAAAAGTAAAGAGTAATTCAGATAAGCTTACCCCTTCTACCTACACAAAAGGCATTTTTGTCATTTATCCACATGATCAACAGTGTCAAAGGATATAAAATAATATCCTGGAACCAGACTGGCCTGGTGGAAATGTTTGGTGTTCTCTTTGCCAACTGTATCTCCTTAAGAAGGTTCTTGAAAGTTTCTCAAGCCTCAGTCTCCTCATCTCTAAAAAGGTATAGTTACTTCCATAGATTCTTTGAGATGATCAGTTGGCTAACGTGTATGAAGTGTTTAGTGCACTGTCATGGTATGTGCTCAAAAATATTAACGGCCACGGTTATAAAACAGTAAAGACACTAACTGGTAGCTTTCACCTTAAAAAACCCAGACCACTTCCAATCAGGTTTGCTGTGATAACAGTGGAAAATGAACCAGTGTTACAGAATAAACTGAGAGCATGTCTAGCCTAGCTGTTGAAATGGACAGGCCACTGCCCAGCGTTGGTCGTGGCCGTTACTGTACATTTTTGTGAAGCCTTGGGCGCGTGGCTCCACCTTGCTGGGCCTCCTCTCGCTTCAGCATAAGGTGCTGGTACATTGAGGGTTGGTAATGTCTCAAGGCCCTTTCAGCCCTAACATTCTGGAGTCAACCTCAAGGGCCGCTGTGATGGCAAAGGCCGACACAGCACCTTCATGAACTGATTTATGAACCATAATTAGAAGACAAAGTGATGGGGTCTACTGGCCACATGATGTAATTAGCCCTCTACCTGGAGGGAGGGAGTGCCTATGGACAATTACACAATCACATTCTGAAGGGAAAGGTACCAACTCACCTGGCATTTTTGAGAACAGCTTTGATTCGCCTGAGCCACTGTTTCCACCTAAGAAGGCTGTCTAGGTAATTTTAGTCTGTACTTTCTTGGCACCATATATGTGAACAGCTCCTTTTATTTTTGCAATACAAAGGGCCCGTGTTCATGGCCCACTCTTAGTGGCTTTATATTAGACTGGTGAGCTATATCCAATCATACTGGGGCTATAATCCAGTACTCACACGTTGCCTAAAACCCTAGTGCAAATTTTAGGGTTCACCAACTTCAGAGTGTAAGAGTGTGTTTGTGTAGGGAGTTTGTTAAAAAGGCAGATGCCTCCCCCCTTACGGATCCTGTATTGTCTACTGTGGTACCCAAGGGTGTGCTATTTTAACAGCCTCCCCCAAATTCCTCTGATGTCAGTGGTGCACAGTGTGAAAAACATTCTCTGGGATTCATCACGGATAGTTTTGGAAAGAACAGAGAGCTGAGAGACCACCCTTACCTGAACTGTCGCTTCCCTTAGTCATCAGGCAGCAAGAAAAACGACTGCACAATCTCCCTTTCCTGGCACAGAAGTGAAATTCTAGAATTTTCTAAGATGCAACCTGACTTGTGAGTGATTAGCACTCCCCAAGTTCCCCATCCCACCCCATGTCCCCTCATACTTAATGCTGCTTCACTGCTTGCCCTGAGCTAGTTACTCACTCTTCCTCATCTGCCCCCATAGATACTAAAAAAGAATCACTCAGCGTTCAGAGTACATCAAGCTTGGAGAATCAGAGTCCAAAGCAATTTTGTCAAGGATGTATTTAAGGCTCCAGGATGTTTCACAAACTATGAGTAGTGTGATCATTCAAAGCTCACCTCAAACATCACCTTCTTCCAGGAAGCTGTCCTTGAACATAACCCCTCCCCGGTAATATTTTCTACTTCCCTTGTAGGTGCTAACAAAACATCCCTAGGAAAACCACAGGTAGCAGATATCTGAATACACCAGAATGGCTTTGTGGGTAGGCACCTGATTAACTTTATGTCCTCGGCTCCCATCTGCCTAGCCAAAGTCACTTAAAAAAAATAAGAAAGTTGTTTAATTTTTACTCATTTTTGAGACAGAAAGAGAGAGAGACAGAGAGAAAGGGAGACACAGAATCTAAAGCAGGTTCCAGGCTCTGAGCTGTCAGCATAGAGCACAACACAGAGCTTGAACCCACAAACCATGAGATCATGTCCTGAGCCAAAGGCAGATGCTTAACCGACTCAGTCACCTAGGTGCCCTTCGCCAGGTTCACTTTGAATGATCTGGGTTCAACTACCATTTCCCCCAAGTGAGCCTGCCCTGACCCAAGTCAACACCCCTCACTATAGCTCATGGCACCATCCACCTCTCCTTTGCAACACTTAATGGAGCTGCCATTGCCTAGCATTTCACTGACTAGTTGTCCATTCTTGGACCTCTATAACTCCATGAGGGCAACGAAAGGAACTAACATAAAGTGCTTTAAAAACATCTTGAATGGATGAAATTATTCAGGGGTCAATAATGTTGCCCTTAGAAAGGCTGATGGGAGAATATAGGGCAGAACTGGACACCTGGACAGTCCTGCCTCTGACAGGTTGTTTGATCCCATGTACTTCCTGCTCTTGCATTCAAGGAATCCAGCATAAACCTCAAGCTGGACCCAGTTTGACTGCAAAATTGGGAGACAAAGGATCTCTCAGAGCACAAGAATGGTATGCCAAGATCTTGTTTTCATTGCATAATCCATTTCCTTCATGCAAGACTCTGGTCTGAGTTTAGTCTGAACTACATTTCATGGTCTCCAATGACTTCTCTGTTCTACCCAATTTCTCTCTCTACCATGGCTGGTGATCCCTTCAAGATTGGCTGCAGCTTGGTTGAAGTATCTTAGAAGAAAGCAGATGACTCAATCAATGCCCGTGTTCTGGAGTAGGATTTGGGACTTTCACTTGTGTTTTGCCTGAGAGATTCACATGGTATTTTGTTGTTGTTGTTGTAATAAACACTCATTTTGCCAGAGTTTACTGGCTCTCATCTATATTCCAAGCCATCTATCAGCTTTTAAAATAGGTTAATGATTTTGTGCCCTCCATGATTACACCCAGTACTTGATCTTTCTGGCCATCACCAACTTTTGCTCAGTCTTCAGAGAACTCTCCGCAATGATTTAAAAGCCCATCCACTGGGTTAGCACCTAAGACTCTGGCTACTTCTCCTCAAGTGCAGTTTGTGTTATTTTTCCCATATGCTTTGTTGATACAGATATTCTCCTGCTTCTTTTGTGCACATGTGGCCCATGACAGTTTAGTGTTTCACTATTAAAAAGATCCAGAAGTTTCACTACACATAATACCATTATGTAAGAGTTAAATTGGATCAGTCCTCATCAATGTCAAAATGCCTGTACTGTTTACAGTTCTCCATTCAGAGAAACGACATCGTATATCTACCCATTGTTTCCTGTCTGTAGGAGTCTCCACTCCTGGGAGTGTTTCCTCTGATACCATGTTCATTAGTGATGGTGCCAGGAGGAAACATCTGAAAAACGTCACTATGTCAATTGCTTTTACTTGCCCAATTCTCAGGGTAACTGCTGAATTGTTCCACAGTCTTTGTCATCTCAGGCTTGCCTTTGACTTCAGAATATTGAGGTGTGCTGTGCGTCGAGGTCTACACAAGCAAGGCAGAGTCGGGGGCTGCACAACCGTCCTGTACACCTGAGCCAACCATTTAGTCCACGCAGACCATTCTGGGCACAGCGGGATTACTCGGCTCTCACCAGAAGTCTCAGCTAGCGGGAATCATCACACTGACCCACGTACCTATCTAGGCAGTCCTATTCTTCAGCTTAGCACGTTTAGCTCTAGATCTGCAACCCATCCCCCAATAAAATGTTGCCATTTTATTGGGCACAGAAGCAGTTAAAGCCATTCCTCCACTGGGTAAGATGCAGAAACATGCAATCTTGAAAAAACAAAGAGAAATTAGTCCGATAATGAAAACCACTGAAAGCAATTTGCAAACTATCCCCCTGACACTATATAAACTCTTAATATACTGTACGTAACTCACGGTTGGTCTTTGATTCTCCCCTGCACATCATGTATCTTTCTAGCAGCAATACTGACTCCCAAATCTGTCTTTCTCACTGTTTCAGAGGGATATACAGTAGCCGACACAGCTACACTCTGAATGAAGTTAATGACTTGCATCATTTATTCAATGGAATGCCTCGGGTAATTAAAAAAATAAAAAGGTTAATCAAGCAGTTGTGAAACCAAATATTCAGGGAATCCAAGCACTTGTGTAAAACCAAAATTTGTTGCTGTGCACCTTTAGATAAAGAGCCTAGGTGATCACCACATAAAAGAAGGGAACTTACGTGGTAAAACTATGATATCCTTAAGAACTGTGCAAGCCAAGAAAAAAAGGTTGTGCAAAATAAAATTGGGTGGAGGATATAATAAACGGAGAGTCGTGACATCCCGAAGGAGAGAGAAGCACGTAGAAATTTCAGAAAGGATAACAAATTAGTTTAGCAAAGTCACAATGAGAGCGAGCAGGCAAAAATAAAGGCAAAGGATGTAGCATCCAGGGAAAGAGGAAGGGGCGAGTGGAAACAGCTGGAATTGTTCAGCTGTGTCAACATTCGGCTGTTTCACAGATTGACTAGCAAAGTGTCATCTGAAACCAATTACATTCCCAAAACCCCACGGACCCAGTTCATAACATTGATTAATCCACATTGTGAAAAAGTCCCCAAGCAAAACTAGAACAGCTGTCAGCCCTTGGAGCTCAAAATACAGCAATTGCTTAAGGAAAAAAAAAAGATGATGAAGAAGAAAAGTTCCTCTTGAAATTTTAAGGATTTTTCAGAAGGTATACCTACTGAAATAGAAGATAGATTCACAACTGCTCTTACCCATCTGCTTGAGAACTGACTGTAATTAGAAAAGCAGGGGTCATGTTAAAATAAACCTCAAGTCCATTACCCGAATCAGAACACAACTGCCTCAAAGTCTGTAATACCTTGTGTCTTTTTGCTCCCAGAACATTATTATGCATTTCTTTTTTTATGTTTATTTATTCCTGCTTATTATCATAAATGTATTAACCTACATCCTTTGGGCCAATCAAAATAAAGGTAATATATTTTCTAATAAACAACTTTTTTTGTGCCATTTGTTATATTTCGCAGAGGTAAATGTATATACAACGTCCTTGATTTGCTAACATGTAACTTGTGTGTGACTCAAACATATAAATGGCCACGACACCCGTTTGATGTGTGTTGTGCCTGCTAGATGTACAGGAGGCTGTAAAGGTCTTGCCTCTGAAGCTAGTGCAACCCAACATCCAGCCACCAGGCGCTTCAGAGAAAACCCACCACCATATCAATGGTCATGAAAGCTTCTTAAGAAGCCTCCATTTCTGTAGATTCTGGCCTCAAATCTCCACTGTGAGGCGGTAGAAACTGTAGAAGTCCCTCATCCCTTGTACATATTTTTCCCCACAGGAAAAAAATAGGTGCTTTTTCTTTGTTCACTCAGCAAACATTCACTGAATATCTACTCTATATCAAACACTGATTCTCAGCATGTGAATGTTGTGTACAAACAAACTAAAGCACTGAAAGCTTTAGTGACCCGCCTAGGGCCAAACCAACTACTAAGTGCTACAGTTTGGACTCAAACCCAGGGCCATATGATACCTAAGTCTGTGCTGTTTCTAAAAAACCACATTACTACATTATGCTTGACATAGATTTTTCATAAGCTGGCCAGGGAGCCCAAAAGCATGCAAAATATAGTTCCCACAGGGAAATACATTCTGAGTTACAAAAAAATACTGGGTACAAATTGGACTTTAAGAACATAAGCGGTTTACATATTCAGATTACACTCTACTTTTGCTCCTTCCTCTCTAAATACCCCATTAGTAATCTACTGGTCTCCCTTCTGTGGAAATGCTACTCTGTTTTAACTGCAAGTTTTACGAAACTGAAGTAGGTCTTTGATTGATCCTTTTCCTCCGAATACTTAATATTTGAGTCTCCTACCACTCATCAGTATCACTAGGACCAGTCGTTTCTAATTCAAACCATTCAGAGAAATACAAACCTTGATTCCTTCGGCATATCCTTGGATAAAGGGGGAGAAAAAGAGAAAAAGAAGAAGAGGGGAAAAGCCCACAACCCACAATTCACTGTGTTAGACAAAGGAAGCCAAGCTTATTCTTGGGATTTCAGAATTGGAAGATCAACATTAACAGCAACAAGTTATTTTAGATGTAAAGAAATGCTGTTATTAAACACTATTTTCTAAACAGTAACAACATGTTTGGAGATTTAGTAGGCAACATCTACACTGAGTTTTGAACGACTGGGAGGTGTTTCAACTCACCCAGATTAGGGTGGGGGCAGGACACTCAGAGCAATAAGAAACAATTAGTCTCTACACAGACTCTTTAATTCTTTTTACTATTTTTTTTACACAAGAGGATATTTATAATTATGGTTTTTTAAAATGCTCATGGTGTCACAGATAAAGAACACCAATTGCTCCCGATAGAGCTCTAACGACAGAACAAGTTGGTAAGCGCAAATTACTGTTTATAAATGGACATGATTGTAAGTGAGGGGAACAAGTTACAAATGATATGTTACTGAAAGAAAGCCAAAATATTTCCATTTCTTTCTTTCACGAGAAGATATTACCTGCATCCTGCCCCCTTTTCTCAGTCCTCTCCACAGACACTGGCACTGACAAGACTACAAGAAATACAGTAATAATCTTCTATTTTTATGTTATGATCTTAAAACATCGAGTACTATCCAGAGTGGAAAAAAGCACATTCACTCACATTTCCGTATCTCAAGCTACTCTAAGAATCATAATAGCACAAAGATTGTAACTTTAAGTGCTGACTGGAGAGATTATCTGTCCCAAATACTACCTATATCTATGACCTTCAAATTAGTTTATCCTAAAAGGTCTACCATTTAAAAACCTGAACCTTAAAAAAACCCAAATAGAGTTCTGTATGAGGTGGGGGTCTTTTCCTCTGCACATTTTGATTTAAAAACTGTTACTCTAAGTTATACTGTTTTCATTTTTTTTAAATAAACAACTTCTACTTTATAAAGCCTAGTTCCCCCCACCCTGGAAACGCTACTTTTGTGAACTAATGGTGGGTCAAGATAGAGATTTCAGGCATCCATAAAACCTTAATGACGACTGAGGGATCACAATTATAGTATCTTTCTCATTGGTTCTAATATTGTTTTTGAGGATTAAATGAGTTAGTACTCAGAACAGGGTATGGAGCATAGCAAAAGGGTTGGAATAAGTGTTCAAAGTCGGTGTTTGAATTTATTAGAGTTCCAGGAAAACTGAGTTCCAGGAATTTGGGTCCGGGCAAACCCAATGTGGTTTGTAGAAAATGAAGAAAAGAGTTTTACAAAGGTGTGGCTTCCTAAAAACAACCAAAACCCCCAAAGGTGTGGCTTCCTATCCCTTCCTTACCACCTTCATGTGGACCTTTTCTTAATTCTCAGCAGAAAAGAAGTTGAGCCAGAGCGGAAAGTCCGTATCTGCTTTGAACTCGCCTGGCAAAGCCCTGGAAGCGCTCTCTGCTCCCTTGCTTCTCTGCTATAAATGGCTCCTCTGAGCAGCTTGTTGAGATTCCTATGCTAAAGGGCTTTTGTTTGATTGTGAGGCAAGGTACAGGGCAGTGAGCAGGTGTACTGTTTGTCACAACAAGCTTCCTTACTGCTCCTGTTTTATTTAAAACCAAGGCACTCAATGACCCTGTGGGATTATTAACAGCTCACATCTCGAACGCGTGGACTCTCTCAGGGTTGGAATGGTTATTAAGGGTTGTCCGCGCTGGCTGCCTTGTAGCACTATCCCTCATTGCTCAGTGGTTTAAACATCTCAAATGGAATGAACTGCCTGGCAATAGTGTCACTGCTTATATTGCAGGGCTGTGACTTGCCTCAACCCAAGGGAATTTTGATGACGTTGGCCTAGGGGGATAAAGACAAAGGGACTTGTGGAGAAAGTAAAAAACAAAATTCCAGAATTGAAGTTTTCATCTCAGCTTACCAGGTACTGCCTTAAAGTAAATATTAAACAGAAACTTGGCCATGTTGCCTCTTCAGGGTACATCCTACATCAATATCATTATGCTTTACCCATTGTTAGATTAGGGAATGACATTCCATGGCAGACGTACTTTAAAAGAAAAAAAAATGACTACTGGGTTTTTATGGAGTTCCTCCATTTCCTGTGTTTGCCCCCACCGCCAATGCCAACGGTTGCCGAGTTCATTGCTAAATTTCAATAGTATATGACTCATTCATTCTCCAGAATATCAAAGCAATCCATTTCAGTGAACATAAGATACTGTTTCTTGGTCTCCTGCCACCAAAACTTGGCCTCGCTTCTCATAAGTGAACTTAACCATAAAATGTAAAATGGCATTAAGGCTCCAATGGCTTCCTACTCTAGAACAATGGCACCTATAAAATGCAGCCTATGTACATGTTGGGGATGGTGTGCCTGCTATTATCATGAGCAAAGAAGGTCCACCAGGATTTCCAAAGCCACACCAATACATTCTGATCTCACTTCTCTCTGGCAACTCTTGAAAGGATAAGCCTGTGCCTTTAAATGCAGTCTTAGCTACACTGCTTGATGTATTCATGCAACGTTTTGCCTGTAAACTTTAAACCAAAAACCAAAAAATGACAAAGTTATGTTCATTCGAAAAATTATTTGAGGAATAAAAATATTTACAAGCCATCCATAAAGGAGTTAGATAATTCAGAAACACACATTAAACACCTATTCTATACCAGACCCTGCCCTGAAGTAGCCAAAGATGCACTGAGTGATACAGACTCAGGAAGAAACTCAGGATATGGGCAATGGTTCTCTTACTCCAGAAAGAAACTAGTGTATCTAAACTGAACTACAGGAAGCACATCTGCAAATAGGTCCAAAGGGATTCCTGGCCAGGAACTCTTGTCTTTTGGCCCAATATTGATCCTGATACTGAAATGCTTATAAAGAAACAGACAATGTCTACCAGTTCCTTACAATTTATCAAAATCACCTTCTTTCCCCAACTTGCCTTCCCTTCCAAAGGACTAGGCAAAAACTTCCATTATTTTACTGGACTATTCCAAAGGAAAGTGTCATGCTGGTGGCAGACTCCCGGTAGACTCTGGTTTAAGTTCTATCCTCTTTGTCTCAGGTGTGGTTAAGGTCATGGTTCCCAAACTGTGTGTTGTAGCAAATTCATATGAAAGCCACAGGATATTTTTAAATTTCCAGGGTCACGCAGTGACCTCTGTCAGGGAGCAGACTACGAATATTAAAAGATTTTAAGCTATACATCAATGCAACTTGTAGGTATTTTTCTTGGTCTAGGGGGTAATAATTTTATTAACAAAGACACCATAAGCTGAGAAAGTCTGGGGACCTTGGGAATTTGGAGGGAGAAAGCTTTCTCTATTGGACCTTAACATCCTCAGGTAGCAGGCCTAGGAGTGTCTCTAGGCCTCAAGACCACCTTTAAGGGAGCTACTTAATAGATTTCATCTTTGTGTTCCAGGTCACTTTGGATTTTGGAAGAAGTGATAGTCCTGCCAAATTCCAATTAGAGAAAATCTTTTGATGTCCTTCAACCATGTATGTGCCTGGCATGTAACAGGTGCTCAGGAAGTGTTAGTAGTGAGAAGTGGGGAAGTAATGATTGCCATTATTAATTCCATCCAGACTTAGTCGTTGAGCTAAAAACCTATGTCTGAACTTAATCTTATCTTATTTTTATCCCAAGACCCAATCACCACAAAGAGCACTGGGGCAGCAAAGTCGAATTTGTCAGTCTAAGTTACAATATGGAAAGAAGTATGACAAAATCACATCCTGTCCACAGAACTCAGGGCTATCAGGTGCATTTACACATTACATACATGGGCCACCATCTAGAAGGCACCCTCCCAAGTTGTCTAGACAAAACCTACACAATCATATGCAGCCGCCATGTTCAGACTATCTAGAGTCCTGATAGATGATGTAACAGCGTGATGAGTGTGTCCAGTCAATGGTTATACTTATTACTGGGTGAGTGTTAGCACCATAGAAATTGCTAAACTGGAATGTGCAATGAGAGAGCAGGTTTATGGGACAGGGCTCTCAGGATCTGTTCAGGTATGGGGGGTGGAGGAAGGGCTCCAGCCCCAGCAGGTGACAGACCACCACAGTTTAAGCAGAAGGGCAGGTGTGGGGACCAGGCACACACATAGCCTTGGGGGCTACAGTTTGTAGGTTGAAAAGCAGGAGGAGGGGCAGGGTAGCATCAAGACTCAATCAGGTCCTACCTAGTGGTAGGATTAGAGTTTCTGATGTGCTATCAGGTAAAGCCAAAATGTGTTCTATCGCTAGCATTGTAGACCTTGCAAATCCACCCATTCAATAGTCCTGAGCCTGTCACAAATACCAGTCACTGTTCAAAGCATTCACCCGTAAGCCCCCTCTCATCTTGTTTGGATATGTGCCTCTTCCTATTTGAGGACTTCAATTTCCACCTTTCCAGAGTTTCCCTTTCTGTCCACTCCCTTGGAATTGCCCTGACACCTTGGGCCCAACCAAGCTGAGCTACCTACCCCGTCACCAAGCCACAACCTTGCCCACTAGGCAGAGAAGAGACAAACCTGCCAATGAGGGTCCTTGGGGCCTGGGGATCATCATGGCACTGGGGGACTAGAGAAAAGAAATACTGAATACATTATCTCACACATACAAATTGTTAACATTTTCAGAGTGATTGCTTAGCTAATGAGGAAGAAGAAAACTTCTATTTTCTCCCAGTGTTTGTACTTTGGGGAAGAAGAATTCCTACCCTCTAGAGCTGAGTTTGAGCATGCTCATGTTAGAGGGGAGTCTTGTAGGGGTTGCTTCAGATGTGCATCTCTCCCTTCTACTCCTTGTTAGCCCCTCCCAGGGGCAGGAACATGCTCAATGCACTGGGCTGGGGCCTGGCCATCTCTGGACCATGATCATAACTGACAGAACTGCCGTCCTCTCATGCAGCCTTCTAGACTCTCGTCCACCCACCCTCATTAGGGAATTTGTAGTGGGCAGGCTCAACTCAGATTCCTGCCTTTGTGTGGTCATCACACCCAGACTTTAGTCATGCTTGGGGTTCCAGCTGCTCCTGCCTGGGCTGGACATAGAGTCTAACCACAAGATGGAGATGGAAGGCTTCACTCAGGTTGACATGACTCAGCTTTTTGTTTTATCATCCCTTACTAGAGAAGCAATACAGTGTGTGCGCACTTGTATATACACATGTATGTAAATGCATCAGAAGAATACATTAATAATACTTTGTCCACACTGAGCTATTATTGTTGGTAGGGCACCTTCGTCCAGAAATCTGAGTGGAGACACGAGTTTGAGCAAAATCTCATCCTGACCCCTATCTCCATTGAGCAGAACGTCCTATGAAATGGATAGGGCAGATATAATTAACTGTTTTTTGAGATGGAGAAACTCAGGTCCACCTAAGTTTAGCAAGGTTAATGGATTTTCCCAGAGTCCCAAAGCTTCTGCAACAGACCTGTGCCTTGACCCAAGTCTTTCACACCTAAACTTCTCCTCATACCATAGCTGTTTCAATTTTGATCAAGAATCAGTGCCCTTCTGTAACTCAACATGCATACTCAGTAAAGAAGAAGACATTCTCTTCAAGTCAAGAATGGTCAAATATCACATTATGCAGTTGTGTGGAACTCCTTGGCTCCTTGACCTGCCAGGCAGTCCTCAAACATCCAATGGTGAGAAGCTGCCATGTTGTTACCCTGGGAGAAAGCTGGGAGGCTGTGTTAAAGCTCATCCTCACCTCAAAGAAGAGGTCTCCTCTTTATTGAGCAATGTCTGAGGAGATGCCAGAGGGCCAGGAGGGATTTATTAGACCAGCCTTTCTCAAACATGAGCACATGTCAGACTGTGCTAGAAGGCTTAGGCAGGCACCAATTGCTGGGCCTGACCTCCAGAGTTTCTGAGAGTAAGGCCAGAGAACACACATTTCCAACACATTCCCAAGTGATGCTAATGATCTGGTTGAGGGGCCCTCTCTTTGAGAGCCATTGACCTATAATGACTTGTCTCTTCCCCTGGCCGGGCTTACTGCTCCACACAGAGCACATATGTATTGAGAAATATCAAGGAAGGGATCCATGGATCATCTTAACAAAAACATTTGAGCAGCTGCTGTCTTCAGCTCTGTTCTAGACCCCAGATGGTCCAAGATACAGAAGTCTCTTGGCCTCTAAGAACATATAAGCTAAAGGTGGGCAAAAAACACATAGACAAGCATAGATAAGTAAAGATATCATCTTGATTATAATAAATCTCCCAGAATAAAACAAAAGACTTATGATGGAGACTGCAAGCTTACTTGCGAGGTCTCCCAAGTTCGCAGTTTTTAATTTCCAATGACACCACCATCCTGCTGTTGATTGCTGTACAGCTGGTACAACCGTATTTAATCAGAATCCTAAGTCAAACTGGGCTGTTCCGACCTTATGACTTGTGAGTCCCTGACCCACCCTCGAGTCTCTCTGATGGCAAGAGAGACTACAGAAGGCAGTTACAGGGATGGGTTTAAATGTGGGGGACTCGTGCTATCAAAGATCTGTGAACTGCTCAGCTACACAGAGGACTCATCAGAGTAATGATCATTTTTCACTCTACCCCCTCCCTTGCTTGTTCGAAGAAAAGAGCCCTTAATTGCTTCTTGAACTACACACAAGTGGGCCATTGACTGTGACTGTAATTCAGCATGGAGAAGCAAGGAAAACTCTAAAACAGATTTTGTTGAGGCAATGTCTTCAACTGAGAAAACACTGCAGTGGGATCAGCAGGCGCAGGGCACTGCTAAGTAGAATGAGTTCGTCTTAAAGAACAGCTTGGGACATTGTCAGCAGCTGAAGTGATCTTTAATTGTAGATGATACCAGGTGTGAGCAAGGGGACCTCTTTTTTTAAGTGGGGAGGGGTGAGAGGAAAACAGGGGGAGAGTGAGTAAGAAATCATTTTAGAAGGATAGCACTCTATGGATAATCTAGCAGATTCCAATTCCTAATGAAGAGGACAGTGTTTGAAGGGTGAAGCCTTCTGCATTTGGTCAATTGCTATTTGTTATCTTTCTACATCCGTGTCCCAGGCATATGACTCTATCTTGAAGTCTGAATAATCATCTTCAGTCTAGACTGCCTGTACCTACCAAGTGTTACATACACAGGGAGGCAGACGCGGTCTGCCCACACTGCCAAGCCACCGGCTACTGTGTGCTAAGTCATGACCACCTCTACACTGGGTGGCTCTAGTACTCGAAAAGGGAAGCCTGCCCCAGTAAGTGCACTGCCAGCTACGTGCCTTCTGTCAATGTTTATCTCTGTGTTTATCTAAGAAAGATGCAGGTCTTCCAAAGAAATCTCCTTTTCAATAATGTGCTTTCTTAACTTCTCTGTGCTGTTAGGTCTTTGAAAGAAAAATAAACGCCCAGCACTCCTCTGAAGCCTCCAATCCTCCTCCTATAGATGAATCTCTGCTTTCCTTAACTTCCTTTTGTGGTGCCCCATGTGGGGTACTTCTTCCTGTCCTGTACCTTCTCATGCAGATCTGGCCTCTTACTGAGTGTCTCTGGACTGGTCAAGAGTAGAGCAAGGGTTCCTGCTTCTGTGCCCCACCTAGTGGCTTCCACATCTTCAGTAACCTTGGGCTGAAACTTTATTTGCAGAACAAGCTTCAGTGAAGAGAGAAAGCAAGCTCTCTTGTGCTGGGAGGAGCCTGATACCCACTTCCTAGTAAAGCAACACTGGATAATAGGTAGCTGATGATAACTAGCATCTGTTGAGTATTTATTATGCACCAAGTCCACGTTAAGAGCTTTCAACAGCTTCTCTTGTTCAGTCCCAATAATAACCCTCCTAGGCAGATACAATCCTGCTCCACATTGTATAGAGAGAAAAAAAAAGATGCAAGGAGAGAATGAGTTGCATAAGTCAAAGTGATAGGGTTAAAGTCCTAATTTGAATCCACATCTTTCTGAGTTCGGTGTCTAAGTTCTTATGCTCCATTTACCGCCAGAGACCTTGCCAAAACCAAGGCGTGTCCTACACAGGGAAAAGTGGAAGAAAGGCACTTACTCCACCTAAGACATAAGCCTTACTCTCTATCTCTGGCGGCAGGGTAGGCTCTCTCCCCTAAATCACTTGTCTCCGAGAGTTAGGGGCTTAAATGCCTACTATAGGTTGGGCAATGAACTGATTGTTCCTTATGAACTATTTCTAAACCTTACAGCAACTCTGAAAGGAAAGCTGTTTTATCCTCATTTAACAACCAAGAAAACCCCGAGTACATGAGACGAACTCACCTACACTTCCTTGAGTGGTAGGTACAGGAGACGGAATTAGAAAGCACACATGCTTCCCACTCCGCCTTATTGGCACCCCTTGTCCAAGATGCCCTTATTCACCAATTACAGATTTATTGTTATCCTCCTAACCAGTAAAAAAAAAAATACTGTAATTCATACTCTTCTAAAACCATACCCTTGGAGATTTTATATAGTCTGAGAATCAGAAATGATGGTACCAATTCACTGAGACACTGTCTTCAAATTATTTAAAAAGCACTCACTTAAAAAAAGCAATAAAACTGAAATATGTTAATGTATCATTTAAAGAGATGTAGATGACTGAATTCATTAGCAGATCTTTGATGCAGTTCTACATTGTTCATCGAGTTTGGAAAACTTACTCCACCTAAGACATAAGCCTTACTCTCTCTCTATCTCTGGCGGCAGGGTGGACTCTCTCCCTCTTGAGCACTAACAATCTCTCCTGCAAAACCAAGCAGCATATGAAGATTTCAAGGGTCTCTTAGTTGCTCAATCTCTTATACATCAACCAGTTCATCTTGGCTAAGTCACCTACCCAGCTTCAGAGGAATTATGTAACAAGTGTGCACGTCCAAAAGTCACTGGACGTTGAATTCCTTCTCGACTCTTAAGACAAGGATGGAAAAGGGAATGTGTGGTAGAGTAGCATTTGGGCTAGCAGTGTTTCCAGAGAATGTACCGTGTGCCTGCTCTTCACCGGCACCGCAGTGATACCTGAAGAATCATCCCGTTCCTTGTCCTCGCAGAGCTGGCCGTGAGCAAAGACAGGGAGACACAGGACAAACCAGATTACTGAGTTCCACAAGCTTCACTCCCTCTGTCCTGGACGCTTCTGGACGGTGGCGGTGCAGGGCTCAGACCTGGTTCGCAACCCAGCTCTGTTGCACACGGAACTGTGAGCATGTCATTTAACCTCCTGAGGCCTCAGTTTTCCTATTTTTAAATGGAGACAGTAATACTCCTAATAGGAGTAGGAGGAGTACACAAATCATGCACCTAAAGAGGACAGCACATGACCAGCAGAGAGTAAGGATCAGTGAGGCCCAGGATACCACGCAGTCGAGTAGGAGGGGACTGGCTCACTCCGCCACCTCACGGGCAGGCCTGGAAGCCTGGAGTTATTTGAATTTCCCTCTCTTACTTCCCAGGGCTTTGCACTCCTTCACTTGGTTGCAGCTTCCACTTCTCTACCTCTGAACTCCGTGCAAATTTCCCGAGGTTAACCTGTATTCACCTTTAACTTAACCTGAACTTCCATCCCCGCTTCTTCCTGATACTCCCTCTCCATGAAAAGACACAGGATTCATACCCTATTCTCTGAAACACCTAAGCTTACTGAGCGAGATCTCAGCACCTGTTGCTGGTGTTTAAAAGTCCCTCTTTTCTTACCTATACTCCCTACCTGAGTCTAAGAAAGGGGAAGCCATGGTCATGTGCCATTGCTCTCTCTGCAGATTCTAGTAAAAGAATGGATAATAGCAGGTGTTCCATAACCATCTGTTTAGTAGAGGAATGAATGAACACAAATAGATCCCATGTCTAAACCTGCACAAATCTGCCCTTAATATAAAGTACATGGCTCAAATGTGGCATCAAATTCTGCTGTCCTATCTTGTGCCTGCTTGTCATTAAATCTCTGGATAAGGAGCAGAGATATCTGTGGTGTCACTCTGAGGCCTTTCTACCATGACATCAATTGCTTGTCCCACGCACGGTGGGCACAGAGCATGTTGCGAGGCTTGGCTGCCTCTCTCTCTTAGTAAGAACTAGATATGGGTGTTAATGTGGATGTGATTCAGATGTTTATTCCAACGATTGGCATAAATAAATGTGGAAAGAATTCAGGTCAGTCCAACCATTAGTAACAATATCTTCTCACTCTCCTGGGAGCTGTTTCAGATTTTGGCTTCATCCCACCCCTACACAAAAAGAGTGGGATGCGACTGCAGCTTCTAGAATTACAACCATTTTGTCAACTTGTCATTTGACTCACTGTCTGGCTGGTGCCTCTCCCTCTGGGTCCGGGGACATTTTGCACAGGAAGAAAGCAATAAAGCGAACAGTCACAGGGCCGACAAATTCTCCAATCTTCAAAGTACCTTGTTCTGCCCCACAGTACATACATATTTCTGGTAAGCACCTGGAGAGCCTCACATCTGTTACCTCCTGCACTGCTGGGAATCAAAGCATTTACCCTCAGGAGACGTTTTCTAAAGGCCCAAGGGCACTGGGCCATCTTATCCTCACTCTCTTGGCGAGCTTCCCCGACTACATGAAAATACCTGAAAAGGCTAACTTTGTCTGTTCCTTATTGCCTTAAAAATAAGAGTACTCTTAACCTTTAGGAATTTATATTTGGAAGAGGGAAATGAACTAGATACAGCTTATAAAAAGGCAAGAGAGTGACTCATTTATAAAATTATTTACAAGCTTGGGACCAAAAAATATATATGTATATTTGGAGCTGCTGAATATAAACTGGTCTTATTAATCATTTCTCAGCACACATATCTTGCCTTGGTTCTATTTTACTTCCCAAAGAAAACTGCGCAGGGGGTGGAGGAGGGCTCCATAGCAGGTGCTAAAAACTTACTCAATTAGTAGAGTAACCAGGATTTATCATTGGTATTTAGTTAGAATTAGCACTAGGAATAATAACTAGAATTCTAGACAACTGGGAGACAGAAGAAGCCTATTTAGGTTTCAGTTTTATCGCTTACTCATCATTTCCAAAACGTGGGGATAACACAAGTCACTTCACAGGTTTGCTGTGAGGATCGTATGTGAAAGAATTTTGTAATGTACTGTACTTCTTAGTGGTAATTAGATCTTTCTAGTTCTTCATCAAGACTGCAGGACAAATGTCAATGAGGTTGCTCTTGCAAAGAAAGAGTTACAACAAGATTTCTGTGTAATATTAAATCACGTTTATAAGGAAATCTCCATTCATTTAAAGAAAAATTTTTTGAGAGAGAATGCGAGCGTTTTAAGCAGGCTCCGTGCTCGGCCTGATGTGGGGTTCGATCTGACAAGCCTGAGATCACGACGTGGGCCAAAATCAAAAGTCCAGTGCTTACGTGACTGAACCACCCAGACACCCCGTACATCAATTCCTTCTTTAGGCTTCTCTTGGCTAGGACATTCTCAAATCCTAAGAGAAGGTAGAATACAGACATTGTATTTGGTTAGTTTAGTACACAGTAAAAAAAAAAAAATTGGAGTGTTGTCATTAGCAGACACTTAAGAAGCATCTAATTGTAATCCAGCCTCATGGATGGGGAAAGGAAGGCAAAGAAAGGCTGAATGAATCCTTTAAAGAGGATACGGAGGATCCCTGAACCAGGTTTGGATGGAAGGGTTCCTGACTTCCATGGTGCTCCAAATCTGCAATGTGCAATTCTGTCCTTTTCAGCTTTCCACATGAAGCCAGCATCTGAGACCACAAAAGCGTCCTTCTCATAAAGGTGTGGAACTGCTGTGGAAGCTATGTCTGGCGGTTGAGGGCTGTGCCTGAGTGCTCACTGCACGGTCCTTTCTCTGTACCTCCACAATGGACAGACAGCACGGGTGTCCCTTCCCTGAAGCCCAACATGGCTTCCCTCTCCAATTCTGAGAGCATCTCAACGGGTCACATCAGCTTCACTGATAGTGCCAGTATTACTAAAATCCCAGGCAGAAAAATCACAGAGGAAAGATTCAGATGATGAAGCGTCTAGGTTTCAGAGAGGAGAGGAGATGTGTTCTTTTAGCTTATTTGGCTTCCAAGCAGCACTTCCTCAAGACAAAGCCATGCATAACCATGGGCATTCTGAAATGGGGTAATCTCTTAGCCCCTCCAGATCTGAAGCTGGAAATCTCTCCTTGTCCAAAAACACAACATATTTCTACAAAATCCTTTGGTGCAGGTTTAAGCTCAGTTTAAACAAACCCAAATAATCCCAGAATACACAACTGCTGACACATCAGTGGCAGCGTCTGTCCATCTGGAAAAGGATTCTGTAGCGCTCTAGTGCCAACGGGCAGAATTTGGAAAGGGAGAGAGAGCGCCTCCTTGGCCTGCACCTCCCCGCCACCTTCTCACTTCTGGAATTGCTCCTCCCCAGGAAATAAAATAAACTTAGTCTCATTACGCAAAACAAATAGAAGAGCTCTCTCAATGATCAAGTCAGATAGCTCAAAGAAGACTGGGAAAAGAGTATGGAAATAATGGATAACTTAAGAGTCGCTTCTGTTTGGCTCAGAGTGATATTAAAAGCACCTACACATGGAAAGTCTGGGGTCATTTCCTTCCTGGTTTAACCCATGTTAAAGGCCCAGGACTTGCTTGGGCACAAGCGGTAAGAAGCCTCTACCATGGAGATAATAAATTGCCTCACAGCCAACCTGATGTGAGAGACACACAAAGGGAGAAGGGACCTCTCACTTGAAATTGGCCCCATGAGGTCTCGGCCATGCCCCTCACCGGAATTTTCTGCCAAGCCTCTCAGCGAAGGTGAACAAATTATTTCCCCTCACTACTTTAGATTGCTCTGGTCTATTTAGCTCTTTCAAGGTTGTTTGGAAAAGCACAGGATTCTTTTCGACTCCATTAGGGAGAATCCCGTCAGGCTGGACAGTCACATCACATGGTGAGAAAAGCTAGTCTAGGTACAGGGAGTACACACCCAGGCCAAGAGTGTGAGCAACTTCCACACTCTCTCTGGGAAAAGCAAAACACTAACCAGCTGAGGTCTCCTGTTCCAGTCCAAGGACAACCAGAAGAGATGGAGAATGTATTTGACCTTCTGCAGAGGTGCCTAGATACTGGGAAATAGGCAACACTCTCTTTCAGGACTTGCTGCATCTTTTTAGAAGCGTGAGTGAGGGTGTGTGTGTGTGTGTGTGTGTGTGTCGCTTTCTACATTTCAAGTATTCTATTGCCAGTTTGAGTCCTCTTGGCAGAACCTTCAAGTGTTCTCAGGAACAGATGCCTGGAGGAGAAGGGATGCTGGTTCTGAAACAGAGCAATGCACAGAGTTGGGGAAGCAGCTGCTCTGCTATAGTCACTGTGTATACAACTTCCCCCAAAGTGTTTAGGAAACAGATCATTCTGGAGCCTATACCACCTATTCAAAATTCAGGCCCTTTCAGTTCTGCCCATACTTGTTTTCTTGTGCTGTTTGTTTTCTGCCATGAGTTTTAGCAATATGTTTACGGTGTGTGTGTGTGTGTGTGTGTGTGTGTGTGTGCACGTGCATGCACACGAGTGCTTGTGTGTGCGCGTATTTCCCCCTCCAGCCTGGCTGAATTATCCCCAAGTGACTCTTAATCCTCAACCGTAATTCCCAGTGATTGCACTGACATGATGATAACGGGGGAGCCTGTTCTGCTCCCGCCCCTCCTCACTCCCTCCTCCCTTGTTGCTAAGCTCAGCCAAGGATGCTCTAGGGAGCTGTTTACTTAAAAGAGGAAGTTCAACAGCAGGGTCACCAGGATTTTCAATGGAGAAAGGCTGCCAGAGGTAGGAGGAGAGCTGGCAGTCCCAAACCCTTCCATTTCTCCTCTGACCTGGTCCCTCTCTCACAGCACGAGTGACAGAGGGTGCAGACATTGGTCCCAAGTCCCCAGTCTGTTTAAGGCCCCCTGACCTCCTTGTAATCCACCTAAACTGGCACTGTCATTGGACTCTGGTCTGGGAATCAGACCACCAGGTCCCCACCCCCAGGCGGCTGCTTAATGATGGGCAAGTCACCTGCCCTCAATTTCCAGAACCATAAAAAAGGTACTAGATAGAGTTAACTGGCTGGTGAATCTCAGTACTTCTGGAACTTCCGTAGCATGCAGCCTGCTTAGCACAGATTCCTGGACCCACCTGCAAAGATTCTGATTTAGTAGGTGGGCCTGAGAATTTGCATTTCTAAAAAGCTGGTGATGTCGACGCTGCCCATCTGAGGACCACACTTGAAGAACCACCAGCAGGAGGGATCTTCCACTCCAAAGGTCCAACTGCTGCATCCTCAAACTGGTCACCTGAGAAGTCACAACTGTCTGGCCCTGACCTTATCAACGATTTCACGAAGGGTCCCACTACATGGGTCACCGGCCTCTCCCACAATCTCATAGTTTCTCTTCTACCCCCAACTTCTGCTCACTCATTTGCAAAGCTAAGCCGTAAAGCCCTGGGTGGTGAGGGCTACCAGCTCAACGCTAAGCTGTCAGCAGTTGCCACACTGGAGAGGACGTCTTGAAAACCACGTGAAATGACACGGTAGAAACGCCGCTTTGAAATAACAAATAAGGAGTTCAAATAATTTACGCGGCTTCCACTTGCCTGGGCTGTTATCCCGGGTCACAGTTTCGCCAACCGCCTAAGACACTCAGAATAGTGCAATGCAAATAGGATGGTTTCATGTACTGTTTGGAGAAGCCTAAAATATAACCTGAAACCAAGAGGGAAAACAAGTATGATATGGTATACTCTCCGATATTTCCCTCGCTCCTAGCTTGTAATCCTTTTCAAACGGTGAAGCCAGAAACCTTCCAGCCATTCCGAAACCTGACCGTCACCCATAAGCTATTTCCAAGTTCCAGCATACGTCCATCCTCAAAGGTTCAAGGGCCTGGTGTGAAATGGAGAAAGCCCTTTGTCAGTGAGGCTGGTGTGAGGTCTCAGAAGGAATTCTGATCCTAAGTTCTTCCAACGCCTCAATATTTCTGCCCATCTGAAATTCTACTTATTTGAATGCAATGGCTCACGCTAAGACAGTTTTAAAAGGGAATTTAGAGAAAAGAATACAGAGTAGTGCCACCCTGTCCTCTAAAGACTTTGGCTGTAGTGAGGCATTGTTACTGGAGAAGCATTATACGCATTAGATGAACTAAAATCAAGTAAGTAGTAAGAATCATTGTGCTATCATACAGAATATATTTTGATTTAAAGTTTTGTATTTTAACTTAAAATCGAGTTTGGCCACTGGAGGCACTGCCAAATGGAATAGGAGCCAGATGAAAGGTCCATTTGCAAAAGATCTAAAATACTTTTTTCCTAAATCTCCCAATACCTTCTAGAAAAATGTATTATTTGCTTGAATCAGAGATTAGCAAACCACAGCCCATTGCCCATCTTTGTCAATAAGATTTTACTGGAACACAGCTCCACTCGTTTGTTCATGTGTTGTCTTACCTTCACCTTACAGTGGCAGAGATGAGTGGTTATTACAGAGAACACAGGACCCACAAAGCCAAAAATATTTACTATCTAGCCCTTAACAGAAAAATTCTGCTAAACCCTGGTTCAAATAGTAAGAAAAAGATAACGACAGTAACCTTAAGATGTTGCTTTAAACCGTAAGCGTGTCGCACAACATATACACTCCAACCTTGTAAATTAATTACAAACCTGTTGCGTCAAAAACCCTATCAGCCAATATCAGCAACCATTTTCCTGGCTCTCAGTGGTGTAAAGCTCTCAAATGTAAAGTAATAATGCTTTAAAATTTACTTACCTGTTCAACAAACTTTGGAGAGCCTATTCTAACCAGGATGCTAAAAATCAATTTAAGGACTGAAATTTATACACACCCCCTATTCACCAAAACATAAAAGCAGAGCCACACTCATCACGATTTTCTGCATGTGATCCGAGTCCTATAAAAACAACATATGAGAAAGGGAGCAAATTGGGTTTTTAGAAGCCCTAAGTCTGCAGTTGGCAGATAAAATGCCATCTCAGATAATCACATCTGATTGTCACTAATGTGAATATGTCGATAACAGTCGAGCAGTGCACACCAGAGGTTAGCTTTACTGCTCATATGCAGATGTTTGCAATAGTGAATCTTTGCCATAACCCTGTGGGAATGGCATTCTTTATGTGTTCTTCAGTGAATTTATGGCCAGGGAGCCATAAATGTTATAGTTTTGCAAACCTTTTGCTTGTGGAGATTTTCACAGTGCCTGGAAAGGAGGAAGACACAGATGTCTCCCGTTAGCGGGCAGTTTCCAGACCTGCTTGAGTACACAGGCTAAGTGACCTCCTGAAGTTCAGGTTATCTGTATCATGAGTGTCACGCAGGTTTGAAATCTCCCGCTATCAGCTGGGTTCTGTTCAGATTTAGAGAGCTGGCAAGGGCTAGTGTAGCAAGTTCTGGGGTAGGCCCTGAGACAAGGCCCCGGACCTTCAGGCCCGCACATGCTGGCCAGAATGACAGGCCCCACAGGCAACGGGACGTGATAAGCACTGTAATAGAGCTATGCAGAGTGCCGCAAGAGAGCAGCAGGGGTGAAGAGGAGGGCTCACAGAAGTTTGATTGTAGGAGGTCATGTCTGAGCCAAGACTTAAAAGATCAGTACAAGGAATCTAAGCAAAGCAACTCTGTGTGTGTGTGTGTGTGTGTGTGCGCGCGCACATACACATGTGTTCATGACTCTATGTATGTATGTGTGTTGTTCATGAGAACAAAGCATGAACAAAGCCACACTTCCAAGAGCCAGGATGATCTGCTCTACAATGTCCACCTAGTTTAGCACAGGTCAAGCCTCATGTGGCTGAAGGACATATCTGTACAGCGTGTTAAGAGTACAGGCTTGGGAAGGGGCTGGAGTTTAGCTCAAGTTCTAACATACCATATACTAGCTGTGTGACCTTGGGTGACTTCCTGAAACTCCGTAACCTTCCGAGTACTTGTGAGCAATACATACCTCAGAGGATGGTAGGAGGATGAAGGAAGGTAATGGCTTGGTGACGACAGCAAATGGGCTAATAAACTGATGAACAGAAAGGCCACCAGGGAGGAAACACACCCGTGATCAATAGCAAGAGAAGCGTTTCTTTCTTTTTTCAAAGCATTCTTTCAGAGGCCTCTTCCCTCAGCACTGAATCATGATGGAAGGAGTCACTTAAGAGGGGAACTCAAAGGCACAGCAACACTGCTCACATCTCCCGTTTTCCTGTGTCATCATCATGCGGGTCAAAGAAATGCTCTCAGGGAGATGATGAATCACAAATACAACGGACAGCATTCAAAATGGCAGCCTCATGAGCACCTTCACAATGCCAACTCAACACCAGCTGTGCTGGCGTCATGTGTCCCCAGGACCACTGGGAGTGTCAAACAGACTTCCCCTTGAAGTAACACGAAATCTGAAATCCGCCTCTGACTCGCCAGGAGCTACATGACAGATGCAAAGGTTCTTTCAAGAGAAATGACTCAGCACCTCAAGCATAACAAAAAGAATTAATTTAGAATATTCTGTTCACATGGGCTTTTTTTTTTTTTTTTTTTTTTTGGTTCTTCCTAGGGAGGCTACAAAGCCCCTCATGATTAGGAGTAAATGCCTGTGCTCTGGGAAGAAGTCATAGGTTAGTGGCTACTCTTCACCAGGGCCCTCCTTAATTCTGGAGAAGAAGGAATCACACAGAAAAATACAGGGCTTTCTAACTTGGGAAATCATCCTGTTTCATGCAGGTATGGCTTTGTTCATACTTTTTCTTGCATGAACACACACACACACACACACACGTAAGTAAAAGGGAATCATCATAAATGCAGAGCTGAGACCCCTATCTCTTATAAGCATGGTGCATAGTGGAAGACTCCCAGAGCCACCACAAATGGCCAAGTTGCTCCTAACCAAGAAAGTCTCCTGAAAAATTTCAGAACCACTCTTTTTTATGGCAGATGGTAGGCCCATCCAGCATCAAGAAAGCCATCACTGCAGGCTCTGGGCCCCTGGCAATGGGACTAGTTTGTTGGGTTTCTCTGCAGCCCACCAGCAGCCAAACAGTGAGCTTCAACTATGCCAATCAGGGACCAACCACATCGTCACATATCTGATTAACACAACTGTCCAAAACTTAATGGTTAGGAAAAAATCCCAATATCCATGCCTATGACCATTCTGAGGGTGGATACAAATAAAGAAGCTACACAAGTCTGATTCCTAACTATACAATAGGGGGCTGGTTTTCACTTCAGTTCTAGCCCCTACTTCTAACTTTCACAGCACCAAATGGGACAAGCCCATGATCTTCTCCAAAGGCACTTTTCCCCCTAGAGCCAACTCCCCATTCTTGACCTTTAGTAGGGTCAAGAAGGATGAAGGAATTTTGTAGAATGAGGCACAGTGGAATGAGCTCCAGACATGAGCCTGGGTTCTGGGAACCAACCCTTTCACCCACTGCTGTGTGATGCCAGTGGAATCACTTTTTGCAACTTCTGTTTTTCAGACTGATCACTAAGGGTTCTGGACCAACTAGACAATGCTAAAGCTTCGTTCCAGGTCCAACTTTGTTCTAGGATACTGAGTGAAAATAACCCATATCAACTTCTTGTGTAGATGTGAATGAGGCAGTTGCCAAGAGTAGGTCATTTGAAGTCTCTGAAAAAAAATACCCAATCCTCCACTGGGAATCCCTGAAAATCTTGCCAACTAGTGACTCTTGGATGAAGGATGGAAAGCTGCTAAAGCATACACATTGTGTAATCTTGCAAAGTGTGACCATTAACTCATTACTAGCCATTTAGTCATCTACATAAATTAAGCTACCGGTAAGTCAGCCAAAGGTTAGGTAATTTTTGTTGGGGGCAGAACAAATCTTAAATCTCTAGCCTAAGAAGATGACAGCAGCCATAATCCATCTACATGGGCATGACTAGAGAGCCCTAGACACGGTGGGACAGGAGTCAAGCTATTTAATTAATGAGAATCCCAAATCTCTCCCTGTGAGGCAGCATTCACTGGTCTCCTGTTCATTGTGATCTCCTACTGTAATTCATCTCTGATACCCTTGGTTACCCCTATTCTGCCCACCGCCCCCCATCCCCGCCAAACTCATTGCCTTGACACAGTCATTTGTAAGTTTCAGAAGAGCCACAAACAGTATCTGAAGACCTCATGATATTATTCTGTCACTCCTACTACCTAAAACGGTTCACTGTTCCATTTACACAGCCTTTTCTTCAGCAGATTTACAAGGTAACAAAACATCTGCTTCAGAAGCAGATGTTTATGCCAGAATTCGCCTCTGCTCATTAATGCTTTTCCGGTTAACATCTAACTATCTCACTCATTAGTTCTTAATAATACTTTTTGTATCCCAGCCATGCCAAATACGCGCTCTTTAGAGTTCTGTATTATTGTTGCTTCTGTTGCTGTTGAATTACGCTGCTGAATAAAGGAAAAGTAAAAATAAGCCTCTCTAAGAAGGCTGCTATGTGTCAGAGCTCTATCTTTGTGAACTGAACAAGCTGAAATCAATTAAAAGTGTGTGTTTAGAGAATGCGTCTCAGCTGTCTAATTGCACCACCTCTGCTTTAGGGCCAAAGTTTGATTCCCTGCCAAATTGCCATCGAAATGGGCGTCCGTTAGCACCACGACAGCTACCCCGGCCTGAGCTGGATTCAAGGGCTTGTTGAATGAAGGAGGCTCAGGACGCTCTGCTCTCCGGGTACAAAGACTCCCTCTGCCCAGGGGCAGGCCTCTCTATGGTGCGCCGTCAACGGACACCACACAGCCCTCTGGAGGCTTGGGGGACTGAGAAATTTAGCCCTATCCAGCTTCTTCAGTCAGAGAGCCTTACACTTTATTGGAGGGGCGCCTGGGTGGCTCAGTCAGCTCAGGGACCAATTCTTGATTTTGGCTCAAGTCATGATCTCATGGCCCATGAGACCTAACCAGATGTTGGGCTCTGTACTGACACTGTAGCCTGCATGGGATTTTCTCTCTCTCTCTCTCTCTCTCTCTCTCTCTCTCTCTCTGCCCCTCCCCTACTCTTGCACATGCACTAGTGTGTACACTGTCTCTGAAAATAAATCAACTTAAAAAATACACAAACTTTTGGAAACATTCCCTTGATGTTCTCTACTGATCCGCAAGCAACTTTACATGAGGAAAACATCAAGAAAAGCAGAGTCAACGTACCGGTTCTCAGTGTCTAATGGTACCCTGGACTGCTGAGGACCACTGCACCCAGGCATCATTAGGAACGTAACCACTGTTTCTATGGATCCGTACTCATTAGGGGAAAAAAATAAAGATTAAAAGTAAGGGTCAGTTTTTCTTGATTTGTAATATAATGGAATAAGTTAATATTTTCTTTGATACACACTTTAAAGACTTCTAATAACTTAATGGTGGTCCCAAGAGTGGCTTTCATGTTTTAAGAAGCCAACACTATCATCAAACAATAGAAAAAACAAAGATCAAAATAAGACTAAATTTAGTCTATACGATAAGGGAGCCCTCCAGGGAACTTGGACAGTACACAATGTATTGTTTGGGATCAGGACAAAGAATGCTTAATAAGTCATCGACAATAGTTTCCATGGTTATGAAATGCTGTCACCTACGGTGTTTAGCTCAATGTGACCAGTCCTTCAGGGAAGAAGTAATCAAATGTGTTGGTGATAAGCAAACATGAAACTCACTTAGAGTTAAAGGTTGACAGACTGTCCAAAAGGGGGGAAAAAAAACGAAATAAAGTTGAACTTTAAATCAAATCAAGCCAACTTTTAGTCTCTAGACCCTTGGTAGCCAACATCTCTTGGTACTGATCAACTCCAGTCTAGCTTCAGAATATGCTGTTCTTTTTATAAGAGCCTCTTCCCTTTCTGCCAAAGTGGCTGCTTTTCAGCAAAATTACTTGGCAAACACTGCTTTATCAAGTATAGATCAGATACACTACTCTGGAATCTAAACCCACAAAGAATATGCCCCATAACACTACATAATAATGAAACACAGAAATACTGCATTATTGCTGCCAAAAGAAATGAAAAAACTATGAATGAAAATGATCGCTGGGTGTGTCTTCCATGAGATTCCACTTAAATAGCATTCTCCATTTACTTAAATCTCTACCATCGGAGGAGCTTACATATTGCAAAGTGAAAGAACACATTTTAGGTGGAATTTAGAAACTCACGAACCACCCTGGGAGGTGCTGGCATGGTGTGCAGAATGGTGAGTACTAACCGCAGTCAAAGTCTCCTTCCCCTCCAGTCAACAGATACCATCTGAGGTTTGGAATCAGTGTGCTGAGGGAATCCAAACTAGAGATTTAGGGGCTTCTCCAGAGCTCCTCTCTCCAGAGAAAGTCGAGGAGGTGGCTAACTCACTGTGCAGGTGAAAGAAGTATGTGCAGACCTACTGGAACATCTGCCCCCAGCTCCCAGGTCCCCCCCTCCGCCTGCTCCTTTACTTGCTGTGAACACCGCTGCCTAACTCTCTTAGACCCTTTCTGAAGACATACTACTCATTACTTTCTTTGACTCCCTGGTTAGACTGATGGCTGACTAATGTGACTAAGGTCATAGTATCTACTCTATCATCTCGTGAAGGGAGAAGTGAACATGAAAAGCCAATGTTCCTCCCACTGTAACAGTTTTCTTAAATTCCAACTAGATAGAAAAGCTTCCTGTCCTATGACTGCGTTCCTTTCAGTATGAAAACATTAGGTGCCAGTAGAGGCCAACATGGACTGAGCTTCCCCAAACACAGCTTAAGGTATTGTACTACTTGTCATCAGATATGGGTCTGCCAAGGGCATGCGCCAAACAAATGATGTAGGCACAAAGCCACATGGCCGATTACCTGCCTATTATCCCCTAAGCCTGGAGGCACAGGCAAATAATATAATTCTCTCTCTACCACCAGGCTGAGCTGTTGATTTGCTCATTTTTTTATTCTCATGCTCAGAGGTTACCGTGGACTGTGAGGGTGTAGACGGCCATCTGGGAGAGTGACCCACACATAAGAAGTTCCATGATCTGATGGTGATGACAGGTGGGTCAACAATAAGGCAGAGTGCTCACCTGGACTTGGGACTTTTCTGGAGAAAAGTACATTTCACATCAATCTCCGGGAGGTAGTGGCTGTAGCAATACTATTCACATCAGGACTGAAAACTTGACAGCCATCTCCAAAGCCAATAAACTCAGGAGGCCAGGATCTTTCACTTGCTCCATGAGGTCTACAAGCAGTCTATGTCCTACTATCCTTCACTCATGGTCGACAGAGGGGCAGAGCTCCATGAAATGGGGCTTGAGCAGAGAGGTACTAAATGAAAGTGAAACCATGTCTATCACACTCACAGGCCCACTGAGGACAGAGACTATTTCAGGAGGAGAACCATGAACATCCCCGACTCCATTGCCAAGTCCTGTGAAGCACATGGTGGTGGCCTGATATCCTTACCACCATTCAACATGGCCCCAGGGCTAGGCCTCTCACACGTGGGACTTGGGCACAGGAGAAAGCTTCATGCTGATGAACTTTGCAGGTCATGGTGTGATATTCATTGAAAAGCCCTAGCCTTTCCTCCTAAGGATAAAAGATCAAGAGACATCCATTCCTATTGTTTTAGGTGAAAAAAAATATGGAGATTTCTTCAGCCTCCAAGGGGATCTCAGAGTATTGAGAAATCCTGCCCCCCCCCCCCAAAGACCTATAGGTTGATAAGGCAGAAATTCACCCTCCAGTTACAGGAAGGAAGATCTAGCCCATTAAACTGACCTCAGAGTGGTTATTTTCCTTTTACCCACTCTAATCAAATATGCCTACAAGATGGAAACCAGTAGCATCCATGTAGCAGATATTTCAGCAGTTGGTGGCTGAGTCACTGGTAGAGGGTCCAGCCTTTTCTCTGCCCCAAGCCCAGATGATGTCCGTCCACTGGAGATAGATCAAACCTATCTCACATTCTCTGAAAAGGAGTCTCCACTGCAGTCATACAAGCTCTCAGAAATAAGATGTGCCCAGGCCCATAAAACACATCAACCCCAGTGTATGCCGTGGCTCTTAGAAAGAAGACAAAGGTGAATCAGACAAGAGACTAGTTTCTGCAAGCTCACATTCCAGTGGAAAAGAGGAGACTGCTATACAAACAACTATTTAGTTTTTTTAATGTTAATTTTGAAAGAGAGAATGCAAGAGCAAGCAAGGGAGGGGCATGCAGAGAGGCAAAGAGAGAACTGCAAGCAGGCTCCTGCTGTCATGTCAGGGCAGAGCCAGACATGGGGCTCAATTTTATGTACTGTGAGATCATGATCCGAGCAGAAATCAAGAGCTGGATGCTTAATCAACAGAGCCACAAACAACTATTATAAAAGTGGAAAGAAATAATGTCATAAAGAGGAGGCTAAGTTACTTCCAGCCGAAATAGAAAAGATCAGGAAGTAAAAGGAATTAATTTTTTGGACAACTAGTAGGTATCTGGGGCTGAACCAAATGCTGGGGACGCAATGACCAGTACGACCCAGCTAATACCCTAGGAGGGCAAGGTCCGCCAACAGACAATCAGCAACCACAATTCTGACGCAGAGAAAGGACAGATGTGCAAAGAGCCTCCAAAACAAGAAGAAAGTGCTCCTTGGCTTAAGTGAAGATTCACAGGAGGTGCTATCTGAGCTGGTTATTGGATGGTAAGCCCATATTTCTCCAAGCAGAGGATTTCAGGCAGGAATCTTGGAATCATACAGGATATTCCATATTCAATGGAATTCTGGAATCCAAGGTCCACCACAAGTGCCTACAGTGGTTCAGGAATTAAGAAAGGTTACTGAATGAGGCAGAGAATTCAGGGCATGGATGGACAGATTGCCCTTTGGGCATAAAGCTATGATCAGGGGAGCCAATGATCAGATCCTCCTGGCCAGAAGATTTTTTTTCCAGGGGCCTGGAAAGGGGGACTGAACTGAACTGGCTTGCCCAGGGATCCATCAGAAGCCTGGTAGGAGAATACTGCACATGTACGAAGGGCAGAAAAAACCAGGATGTGCAGACAGGATCATACGAGGCACTTTCCAGGCAGCATCCATGATTAGACACAGGAATTTGTTTATCAAAAAGATACTATTATAAATGTTTTTAAAATGAGAACACCTTTTACAGGCCTATTTTCTGAAAAGAGTTTTTAAAGATGTATGCTAATGATTTTAAAGGAAGCCATATACAAAACCACTAATAAAAAGACTTGGCAGACAACTAAGCAAGGTCGATAGCTACCCGTCTGAGGAATCCTGGCCAACTGTGTAAATATCAACCCAGTCTGAGGGCTGGGCCCGGGTGACAAATGCATTTTCCAATTTCATGGAGAAAAAGATAAGACCGTGCCAAGGCCATGCAAGGATACAAAATCCCAGAGTGCATGAACTAGAGCTTTTAAACACTTTTACTTTTTCTCAGCAGAACCCTTTTCTGGTATCTGATGCAAAATCTTGCAGGCAAATCAGATAACAAATAAGGATGCTTGTTTGAACACAGTCTTAGGGGCTTGGGGACCCAGGGTCCATTATTTTCTGTCCCCTCCTCACCCCTGGAGGCAGCCCAGAGAGGTCCTGAACACCGGGCCATGTCCTGGGACATAAACTATTCTCCTTAAGTCAGGCACATTTCTACCTTTCACACCAAAGACCTGGTCCTCAGAATAAGGAGATGGATTGTTCCTGTTGCTTATTTTAATATAACCAGAAGGTCTGGAATTAGGAATCACAAGCCACAAAGACAAACTCCAAAAATTCAATGCCAACTGGAGAAGTTAAAGGAGCAAAGATCGGCTCCTCAGGACACAGCTGTGATTTTGCAGATGAGGAAGAAGGCTAGTAGGCAGCGCCTGGCCCAGGCCCTGCGTGGGGCGGGGGTGCGGGGGAATTGGGGGCGGGGGGCGTCTGCTGCAGAGCCAGGTTCGAAGGCTACGGAGGCTTCTACGTGGCTCTGGGGAGTGGCTGTGTACACCAGTGTCCCTTATGGAGCAGCAGCCTTCTGGGGAGAAATCAGAATTGGGCACATTCCGTATTTAGCACTCTGGTATAAGTGCATAAAGCAATGCAGTGTGGGGTAAATCCAAGGACATTTTGTTCTTTAGCAGAGACTGACAAGCTCATTTAGTAGCAACAATTCACAGTCCACAAGAAAATGCTGAATCTCACTTACAGGCACAGAGAAATTCAGGCAAAGACAGCCAAATAGCACCAGTAGCTATTTTAGACATGCATATTTTAAAACCATAAATCTTTATTTCTCTTAACAAAATTATCTGTTGCCACAAAGGCCTCCTGCGAGGTTATAATCCCCATTTCAGAGATGGAGAAACTGACATGTGCAGGCTCGCAGTGACAAGGGGAAGGCGGAAGCTTCCTTACACACAGCAGCCTGTGAGCTCACACAAAGAGCTTCCAAAGTCAGCAAAACACAGCCTCCAGTGCCTAGGGAAGGCAGTTCAGAGTCATTAAAAATCGGTCCTGTCCCATCCCAAAAGGACATCTGGATAAAGAGGCACTGGGGAGACATGACTAGCAGGCTTACCTGAGGAATTTAATCCAAGGTTGCTTTAAATTCACAGTACTTATACCCTGGTCTGCGATTTCCTTGCTGATGGAGTAGCAATTCTATCAGCACTTCACTGGAGACTTTACCTGACATGTCTTTCTCTCAAACCCTTTCCAGGAAATAAAAATTAAACCCACTAACTGTATAAACCACCCCACCTAAACAGTCTTCTCCCGTTCTTTCTGATTTTCCTTTCCTGATCCCTTTTTAAATGGATTTCACACTCTAAAGGTTGCCAAGCTGACATCCTTGGGGACCAATCCTATCCATTTATGTGCACAATCCATAAAAGACGCTCGGCCCTTCTGCACGGTCTCCACACAGAGGGAGAGGAGGGCGGGAGTGGGGAGGGAGCAAGAAAGATGCTACCCAGCTGCAAGGTCACCAGGACCCGGGGCTGTCCGCTAGAGAGCACAGTGCACTTTAAGAGCAACTCTACACTCGGCCTGGCTTATTAGCAGGCTGCTTTGACAAAGCAGGGAACGCTTTTCTACAACAGCTCATTAGGCCCTAGATTTGAATATGCAGCATCTCTTGCATATTTGCATTGAATGCAGCGAGTGAGAAAGCTGCTCAGGAAAACGCCCACCTAGTTCTTCTTACTCAGGTTCCTTTCAAGTCCCTTGACACAGCACAAAGGCCTTTTCAGTTTTGTCCTGGCCTACAGCTGCGATCCAGTCTTTTCTTCTTTCCCCTCTCCCAACATCCTGAATGCTGGCCCCTCCATTCCCAGGGCTCTGCTCTGTCCCAGGCCCTCTCTGAACCACTCTCCTGCCTTCAAGCCCAGCCCCTCTTGGACAGAGCCCTTGCTGACAGCATCAGCTCACCTGATCATTGTCACTTGGGAACTATGACACCTTGCACAGATCTGTGGTCTAGCTTTCATTACCATGGATGGTTAGTTAAACAGAGCTAACAGGGGGCATCTGGGTGGCTCAGTCGGTTGGGTGTCTGGCTTCGGCTCAGGTCATGATCTCAGAGTTCATGGGTTTGAGCCTTGCATCAGGTTCTGTGCTGACAGCTCAGAGCCTGGAACCTGCTTCAGATTCTGTGTCTCCCTCTCTCTTTGACTCTCCCCTGCTCGCACTGTCTCTCTCTCTGTCTCTCAAAAATAAATAAAAAGAATTAAAAAAAAATAGAGCCAACTGTCCCCTCCAGGCTAGGAGCTCCTTGACAGACAGGCAGTATCTCGTTCGTTTTTGTGTGGTCTGGAAAACTACGGAAGCCAAGTGCCAGACACACAGTAGGTAGTTAAAAATGGAAAAGGTGCTCATATTTCGACTGAGCTAACAACCATACCATTTCCATGGTATCATGATGTGTCAAGAGTTTCACTGTAAATAGCAAGAAACTGAAAACATCTCAACAGATCTCAATAGAGGACCGTGTAAGTAGTGTGCCACGCTAGGGAAGATTACGCAATCGTTAAGAAGCAGCAGCACCTCTGTAGATACGGACATGGACAGAGGGAGATGGACTGTCAGGTGAGACACTCTAGAACAATAAACAAGGAGTAAACAGCAACAATCACTTCTGAGAGATGGTAGTACCAGGGATAGGAGAGGCTCGTTTTATTTATATATTTTTTTACTTAATGTATTTTCTTAATGGTTTGAATTTCTGTAATTATGCATTAGATTTAGAATTTTAAACATGAGTAAAATGCCCTCCTGTGAAGGGGAATTTAATTCTAAAGGTTTACCGGTTGACAATCCTCTCCATCTAATCTATCTAGTAAATGAAACACTCTATCATGGACCCATTAAGTTCCTTGCAAACAAATAAAAGAATGAAACCATTTTGTGGGTGCTTACGATACATTTCCCATTGTGTTCTCCTATCAGCTTCTCTCCCGTGCCGTGCTTTGGGCAACTGCTAGTCTCATATCCAGATTTGAGTTGTTTCAACCCGATAAATATTTATTGGGCATCTCCCATGCAGAAGGCACCTGTGCATGGCATGGATGCAAAGGAAACCGTGAGCAACATAAGGCCCTGGCATCCCAAGGCTCCCGCTTTACCAGGGGGACCAACACCAAGAATTTAAAATAAGGCAGGATGTGGGAAGTGCTCTAAAAAGGCAAAGGCAAACGGGAGGGGAAATGTTATCAACAGGAGACCTGGAGGATCTTGTGGTGACGGAAACCCGGGGAGGGGTCTGCAGAGGCAGGGAAGACCCTAAGAGGGGAGTCACGGGAGCAGGAGAGAGAGGCACCTGCCTCGTCTCGTACGCTGTTCGGCACACTGGAGCCGCAGCTCCATGTCTGGACTTCGAAGGACTTTCTGCATGCAACGCAAGTAAAAGGAATGGCCTCAGAGCGGGAATAAAATCCAAACCCTTTCCACTAAATCGTAAGGCCCCCTTGTCCCCTTTCTCGGACCTCAGTGCTGCCCACCGGCTCCCCTACCCCACTGCGGCCACCCAGCTTAACCAGCTCCCCTGGGACATCCCATTCCCTGTCTTCCCCCTCTGCCCTGAGCGTAAACTCCTTTAGCAGGACCCGAGTCTCCCACCTTGACATTTTTTTCCTCAGTGCCTAGCACACAGGCAGTCCGTGAAGACAGCACCACACTTATCTTTGGAATAAAGAAATAAAATAAAGTTCTAAAGTAGAAAAGACCCAACAGAAGTAGAAGATCTCCTTGTACAACTCACTTGGATTTTTCTTTTTCATTTTGAATAAATCTACCTGGGTTATTCATCACTTCACTTGTCCTAACCCACAAGGACTTGATCAAGTGTTAAGGTTGATGCCCTTGCCTGTAGTGTTGTGGCTTTGGATGAAGCCGTCACTGCGATCCACACAAAAAGCCACAGCATTTTAATGCTTACTTTGCAGCTGAGAGATGAATCTTCACGGCAAACGACCCTCTGGGCAGTCACAAAGTCAGTAACTGTAGGAACTAAGACTCGAACCCAAGTCCTTTGCCTGCTCTGAATCCTATTTGCTTCCACTAAGCCCCCACTGACACCCTGGGCTCGGAGGAGAATTGCTACTCTTAGGCTTAACACAGAGCTAAAAAGGGTTTCCAGTCTCCACTGATCTAAGAAAGACCATCGGTGAAATGTATCACCAAGGGAATATGGTGTGATTTGAGGAAAACCTCCCCTCTAAAACAGGAAATACTGAACAAGTTTTCACAATTACTCCTCGTTTGCTTGGCTTTTAAGTGAACATAACTCCTCCTGATTACCATTATTGGAATGTCTAAACTTTTCAAAATAATAAGTACCGCTTAGGAGCAATTGTTATTTTCACTGTGAATTAAGATCATAAGTCTTTTGTTTAAAATGCAATCGTGTGTTCCACTTCCAAAGGTGCAGGGCTATAATTCCCTTGCAGGCAACGCATGCTTCGGTGAAGTTTTTCATTTGCAAATTAGGTTAGTTTATGGCAGAAAATGAGAAGTCTTCATCAGACACACCAAGAAATGGGGCCGTTCTTTACCCACAAGAACAATTAGCTGAAGCATCTGTGGGAAGAATTTGTATCTTTTATATATTGTCAATTTTCAAAAGGTCTGAAACAATCACTCTGAGAATCTCAATAACACACCTAATTATGATCTATCCCAGTGACCATTCACAGAAAACGGAGTTGCAGACATTCCTTGGATGAGGCCACACTCCAGGACAGGAAATACTATGATTTATTTTCAGTTCATAACTTCCCAGTGCAGGGTTTTGGCAAACTCATTTTGTATCAATCTAACCATTCAGACCTTCCTCATCTCACCATGGGTTACATGCCAATAAAATCGCCATAAGCCGAAAATAACACAAGTCAAAAATGCATTTAATACATGTAACCTACTGAACATGATCGCTTAGACCAGCCTGCCCTGTAAAATCAAGTAACTCAAAGCCTATTTACAACAAACTGTTGAAAGTGAACAAAAGAACTCAGTGTAGAGTTTCTACTGAAGGTATATTGTGTTCACACTATCATAGTTGAAAACGCAAAGTTGAACCATGTAGGCCCCTGTACATGTGGGCTACATTATCTCTAGAAGGACACTCCATCATGTCCTCCGTCAAATCGCCAGCAGGGAAGGGATGGCTTTCGTGGAACATTACCTCGCGAGTTCAATTTTCTAGATAAATTAGAAAAGATACAAGGAGAACAGGAGTGCAGGCTCATACTTAACAGGAATTCTTAATAGTTATTGGACACTGGGCTGTTAAGTAACAAGCAACATGTGTCTGATTATCTAACGTTATTACTTGAACACACACACACACACACACACACACACACACACACGCCACCTTCATCAAGATTGTGTACCATATTTACTCTGACCATTTTTACTTCCAGCAAGTTGGATTCGTTCCGTTTTTAGAGGCAACTTTTTAGAGAAACATTGTTTTTAAAACCTCCGTTTTGAGAAATGAAGTTAATGGGCCAGAACTGGTTTATCATGAAATACTCATCAAGTCAGGAAATAAAGTTCAAACCCTTGTAGCCTTAGGTGAAGGGAGCCTGTTCGGAGGACACTATCAGGGTAATGATCTAAAGGTCATTTCTCTAGAGTTAGTGAAGAGAATTCTATCAATGGTAAACTTGGATTAGGTACTGTTAGCTCTTGTCATACATAACTTAAAAAGGAACAATCGTGTTTAATTTACTAAATCCAAGGAAGTCTCTGTCATCTTCAGTTACAGGCAGAATGCAAAGAGCCGGAAGTCACCCTCTTTCCTCTCCCCTCCCCTACATGTTAAGAGTGGTCAAGTTTTAAGGGTCTGTAATTTGAAAGGCTTGAAGCACGAGGGTTCTATGTGAGTGAGGCAGAATGGCTCACCTGAGGGGAGAGTCTCCATTCTCCCAGAGGGTGAGGGGCCGAGGACACATTCCTGCTCCCCGGGGCTCTGGTTCTCAATATTTCTCATCAGCCACCATATCATCTGTCACCAGCACGTGCCCTCATGTTACAATTAACTAGATCACAGCTTATCTTACACTCCTTACAGTTTAGACTAATGTCTTTCCAATGAGATCTGGGAATGGTTGATCACTTTCCCAGTACACTGACTCTTGCCAGCTTTAATTTCAGAAAATTATACTTAATGATCCACCCGGAATACCACGACAAAGACTGTGCACCCAGGCCTTGTCCATGAGCCTACTGGCATTCCATCCAGCCCTCTCCGGTGCACGAGCCTGGCTTTTTTAAGACCACTGCTTCCACCAGTTCCCTTGCACAGGAAATATGCCTTATTCTCAGCTTGCACATACTCATCACTTATTAAATGTTGGTAGAATGAACAAATTAAGTAGATAATGACTAAATGCTTAAAAGTTGTCTGCATGAAGCACAAACAGGAACACAGCAACTTGCTGTAATATATTCCTTCACTCATTCTTTTATTCCATCAACACGTAAAAGTGCACTAGCTACGTGAAGATGACTAACACAGCTATCCTCCTGCTCTTAGGATGCTTATCGTTAATGGAAAAGACAGACACCGAATAATCACACAGATGAACAGCCAATTGCAAACTGCCACAAAGAGAATCGAAGGGTAGTAAAGGGTAATGAGAGACCATGAGACACTGAGGAAAGGATTTTATTTACTCTGAGACTGGAGGGATGAGTAGAAATAAGCCAGGGGGAGAGAGAAGGGGGGAAGGAGAAAGAATGAGAAGACAGTTTTCTAGGCAGCAGGAACAGCATGTGCAAAGGCCCTGAGGCTGGAAAGAGCCTGATGCATTCAAGAAATGGATAGACTGGTGTGGCTAAAATTGAACAATAGAAAGGTGAAGCGGGAATGACTGTGGAAATCTCATCCCTCCTTTTTCCTGAGTGTCCAGCATAAAGTCATCCTTTAAAATAACCAAAGAGAGCCTTGCAAAGCTTTTGTAGACCCATTTGAAGGTTTTTAATTTTAACTCCAGGTTAAAAGAAAGCCTTCAGAAAAGGACAGCCACATAACCAGATCTGCATTTCAAAAAGAACATTTTCCCCATGCATCTCAGTGGAAGAAAAGATGGGGAGTAAGATCAACAGTAAGAGGCTGGCCAAAGGGCCATTCAAGTTCCTGGGGCCTGGGCCAGACTGGGGGTGGGGGACAGGTCTGCTATGAATGTTGGAGGTAACACCTTCAAGGTCCTGAGTAATGGATTTGGAAGTGGCAGTGAGACAGAAAGGCAATACGTGCCTGTGGGTTTGTGCATTCCCGAAGCTAGCCTGGCCCACCTCTCACACGGTCTCCCAGGCACACATCTGAGGAGAGGCTTCGGCTGGGAAAGCTCCCGAACAAGCCTGAGATTGTCCCCTTGGATCCTAGTTCAGTCACAAGCTGCACATACACTCGTCCCAGGCCAGGCCAGGTCCTGACTTCACTGAAGAAAGCGGTTGCTTGAGAGAAGCCATGCACTTGACCTTGTCAACCGTTGTCAGGCTGGGTACAGAACTCCACGCCTGGGGTTTCCCTATGAGGAGCCCCCTACTCACCTCTACCAATGTGACATGCTCAGGGTTGCCAATGACGGACTTTACACAACATGTCACACAGACAGCAAAATCTCATCTCTCCTCTTCCTTCAGCGCCCTGTAAACATCCTTCCATTAAAATAACAAAATAAAAGCTCTGCTTCCCACTGTGAATTCTGGCCTTGGCTGCCCCAACTGTCAGGGCCACAGCTGAAGACCTCTGGCCTTTAAAGCTTTCAGTTTCTGCTCTGTATTCCCTCTGCTCCATTGCAGACATCCAAAGCTCTTCTTAAAACATCCCTTGATATCCAATTTCCCTTTTGTACGGCCCCTACTGTCAAAAGCACAGTTTTGTTTTCTTGCTAGCAGACCGCTCCACATTCTCTGGCTGCGCACCCACCACTTCCTGGTTCCGCTCCCACATCCCCACACCCAAGGGTTCGACCCTCCCAGGGCCTCCACCTGCTTGTCTCCAGTGCCACCTCCTACTCAGAAAGATGCAACCGTTTTCCTTTTGCTCGTGTGAATAGTCCTCTCTACCTTTTCTTGCTGGACCACTCTTCCCCCTCCATGGCAATTCTCTACAAAATGAGATTCCTCCAGTTAATGGAGCAGAGGATTTCCAAAAGAGGGACCACCAGACACTTTTCAAAGTCCCAGGGAAAGACCCCGTTCTCTTATTTCAGATTCAGTCTACACATTCAATCTGAATGTACCTTAGTTTTCAGTGCTCACTGGGGGTTAAAGCTAGACAAAATTTATTGAGTGCCTGCTCCCTGCCTGGCAAAGAGTTATCTATAGAATAGTTGTCTCTATTCAAACACTCTCTTATCTCCCTTGCTCCTCAGTCCTTCCCCGGATTTGAGGTGGGTCACTGGGTACAGCGTGCTCTGCAGCAGGAATAAGCACCACGCTGGCTAAGCACAGGAAGGCAGAGCGGGACATGAGCTGCCCTCCCCTCGATGTCAGGGCGGGGTAATGTGGCAGTACAGGACTGGCACTGAGCATCATGGGAGGGGGGCACAAAGCACGATTGCATGGGTAATCAGCTGCCTGGTAATTCAGCCTTAACTGGACGCAAACTTGAGGTTATTCAGGCCCGTTTCTGTCCTGCCCCCTCCCTCGATCCTTATACATTGTGGGCTGAGTCCACAATGGCCTCCATCTGTATTATGTGAACCACGGATTGAGGGCTTTCTCCAAGCCTTCACAGGGAGGGTGGTGCACCCCAGAAGCAGAATCCTCCACATTTCCAGCTGACCACCACCACCACCACACAGACACCAGGACTGCAAGAAGGACCACCAAAGCGCTGTCAGCACCCGTCCCTTCCTCAGTGTAGGGCCCTGTCCCCCCTGTGGAGACTGTCACTTTGCCGAGATCTCAAAGATCCAAAGGCAGTGGGTGTAGATGCTCAGGGATCCATTCTAATTCCCATGGCATTCATGCGGCCCTAGCAACCTGTCTCTCAGACCGGATCCCAGATCCAGCAAGGAACTCCACAAAGGCAACACCAAGATCATTTGCATGCAGGGGAGAGGCCACTGCCCATCCCATCCACTTACGCAGGCAGAATGTGCCCTGAGACTTGAACCTAAAAGGCCCTCCCTAAGTGCCGCAATTTTTATGGAACCCCAGGAGGAACAACAACAAACTCAGTCAATCGGACAAAAGAGGAGGGGCTTCCCCCTCTTCCCCTGACATTCACGCTGTGCCGGTTACAAAATAATCTGCCAGTGTGTTTGATTTCCTTGGAACTCTGAACACCCTGAGTTCATAAAAGCTAATTCTGTGCTAGAAGAAAGATGGATCTCAGATAAACAAGGTTGCATTTGGGAAGGTGGGAAAAGCCACACCTGTTCTCATCTCCCCCCTTGCACACAACTCACCTGTCATCGCCCTGCACTTCCTCACTGCAAACCAGCATTCCGCTCACGGTTGGCTATGCACAAAATATCCTTCTGTTCTCCTAGTCACATCAAAGCACCTTCACGCTATGCAGACAGGTCATCGAGGGAATGAAGAAAATTAACAAACCCACCTAGGTTATTTCTATTAAAATTAGCCCCTCAGCCTGTAGGCTCTGTCGGTTTCCATACAACACAAACTCTGACAAGTCTGTGGAAAACTCTTCACCTTTCCAGGTTGTGTCAACAGCTTGCAAACACAACAGGAGGATGGCGCCTCTGAGTTCTATCTGTTCTTGTGAAACAGGGTATCAGCGTTCAGTCACCAGCAGCTTTCACATTTATCTCTCATCTCCATGCATATCATCCACTGCTAGCTAAGGAGCATGCAAACACTTTACTTGACATCTTTCAATTATCTATAAGGCCTGGACAACCTTTAGCTCTTGTCTACTTCTCCAAACATAGACCCTCTTCCTCCCTCTTCTCTCATTCTACTCAGCCCCCTCGCCAAGGTTGTTTCCTCAATTCTTCAAACTGCCAAGTCCTACCTGCCACAGGGCCTTTGCCTTATAGCACTTCTCTGCATGGAGCTCTCTTTTCACTTAGTTAACCATTTCTCATCCCTTTGGGTCTCAACTCACAAGTCACTTCCTCAGCCTAGGGAAGGCTCCACATTTACTTCTCAGAGCTCTTAAACATTTTGAAGCATATTCCACAATAGGTAATTATACAGAGTATTTATAATATTATTTAAGATCTATCTTGCCCACCAGAGTAAAATTTTCATGGGAGCAGAAACAATGTACAGTTTATTTCAGCACAGAACGTGGCACATAGTATGTGCCCAATCAATGTTTCATTATTTTATGTCATTCCTCCAGTAAAAATTTTCCCTGTGGCTCCCATGACATTTCATGAAGTCTTAAGTTGTTCAGAACCCTCCATCATCCCACCCAATCTTAAGAATTCAAGATTATCTCTTAGTATTCACTGCCCCCCTCCAAGGGATTCTCCTCTCCTGCCAAGGTCACTGCCTCCATGACTGCACCTGATCTGAAATGGTCTCTTCTGCCCCTTCACCTGTTGATGCCTAGTCACCATGAAGGTGTAGCTACACAGGAAGCAGCATACCCCAGGGACTGGAGTCCTAGGTTCAAAGTCAATCCTCACTTCTTACTGTCTGTGTAACCATGGGCAACCTGTGTCAGAGCTGGGAGCTTGTTTCTTACAAAACGGAAATAGCATGTTCTCCAAGGCCACTGTGAGTGTTAAATAAAATGATATTTTCAAGCACTGAACGTAGCCTCCTGGCACGTAGAAGAGACTACATAACAATTAGTTCCCTTATCCACTGTGAGGAAAACACCCCCATTCTTCAACTTTGACCGGCATAATACAGCAAAGTCCATAGGCCTAAAAGTTGACCTAGTGTATGAACAGCATGGGTCAAGTTCGTATACACAATGAGTTGCCCAGAAACTCGAAGGTTATTTTCACTAACTAGCATGGAGTCCCTCAGAGCAGATGGCCAGGTTCATTCCCACTAGGGCCATGTAGATTCTAGACGGTCAGCCCATGTGCTCGCTTCAGCAGCACATATATGAGACGGTCAGTTCATTATGCTAGCAAACTGAGGGATTTCTTTCTCAAAGTGTCCAGCATGATACTATTTTATTTTTTATTGGTATTATTTTTATCTTTGAGAGAGAAAATATGCAAGGGAGAGGGGCAGAGGGAGAGAGAATCCAATTGAGTGTGGATTCTGACGCAGGGCTTGATCCCAAGACCCTGGGATCATGACCTCAGCTGCAATCAAGAGTTGATGTTCAACTGACTAAGCCACCCGGATCCTAGTTTCTATCAAGGCTTAGTATCCTGTGTTGGAGGCCATCTTGTTCAAAGAGAAGGAGTTTTGAGACAGCAGCTACTCTGTGTTCAACATTCCAGTTACTACTGTAGAAGATGCAGAAAACTTAAATACGGGCCTTTCCCACAAGGCACTAACAGTATAGCAAGAGAAGAACTGCCTTGATAATATGAGACTGTACAGAATTCAGCGTTAAATTGGTGGTACAGGCTAAGTTCAGAAGGATCATCCGTTCACTCAAGAATCATTCATTCATTAGATAAGCATCTTTATGTAGCTATTCAACACTAGCAATGATTTAAAAAACCAATACACGCCTTTGTTTCAGGAGCTCCTAACTCTCACCATCTCTGATTCCCTTCCCTTCCCATTCATCCAAATCCTCACACACCCATCAAGGCCTTGGTCAAATCACACCTTCCCCAGGAAGCCTTCCTTAATCATTCTAGACCAGTTCCACCTCCCTCCGTCCGTCCACCCTTTTAAAGACTTTTCTATTCTGGATCCGATTTCACCAGTCAGTATTGGCACAGCCTGTGATGTCCACCAGTTTTCTTTTCTAGCATAGCTCTCATTTCACTTTTTCTCAGCATCTATTTCCTCTAACTGGTTATGAACTCTGGGAGGCCACAGCCTTTGCATCTTCTGCAGATTTTCAACAAATGTATTTTTATTTGAATTACAGTATGCCTTCCTAAATGCAACTAAAGCAGAAATGAGGAGTAAGCATGCCAAGTAACCTGTCTGGAAAGAAGCTATATGCCTGGTCCCTTCTTCAGACCCATTTAAGTCTTACTCATCCTAGGAGAGGGTTCCGAATCCTCTTGGAACCTTATTTGCCTCCTACACACCTCTTCCTGAGCATGGTCACTGAGCAGGCAGCACCTGCCCAGCTGGGCCCTGGCTACATTTATTTCTCAGGTGGGCGTGTATTTAATGGTTTCCAAAATCACAGAGGTAATTATTTGCTGTATCCAATGGGCTGGAATCACCTCTGCTCTGCTTGTTCCTAATACACCCATCAACCAAATCTAAATACATGAGAGACCACTGATAGAGAACACAAACTGTTTTTACACGACTGTCTAGGTGAACAAATTCACAAAGGCCTCAAAATGCAAGGCCCTCTAAAAATGTACAGGTTTATGTTTTTTAATTTTTTAAATGTTTTTTATTTATTTTTGGGAGACAGAGACAGCGTGAGCAGGGGAGGGTCAGAGAGAGAGGGAAACACAGAATTGGAAGCAGGCTCCAGGCTCTGAGCTAGCTGTCAGCACAGAGCCCGATGCAGGGCTCGAACCCATAAACCATGAGACCATGACCTGAGTCGAAGCCGGACACTTAACCGACTGAGCCACCCAGGCGCCCCCAAAATGTACAGGTTTAAAAATGAGTAGTTTTTTCAGTATGGACTGAACTACAGTATCTCAGTATCTTTTTTTTTTTTTTTTTTTAAGGAAGTCCACTATTCTCTATTTCCCAAAAGTTCTTTGTTCTTTTGTTCTAACAAAGTAAATTATTCCTCACCTTGGGCAAGTTGATAGGAACGTGAGAAAATTATATTAAATCAGACATCCTTGAGATTAAAATAGATTGGAACAGGGGTTCTCTTTGTTTAAAATAATTCTTCAAAGAGAAAGCAAAAGAGCTTAAGGGAAGAAAAAGTTGTCAAACACCCTCAAGCACTTTGGCAGCACCTAAGATCTACTAACTATTGATATGTTAATTAACTCCACACTTTTATCTGGGATAGGTATTTTTGAGTCCTGGTCACATTACTCACAGACATTTTTGGCCTCTTGAATAAAATTTCATTCTTGAAAGACATTGGAAATGCCTCCTTTTCTCCACTGCAGAGTGCCTTCCTCTCCCTTACTGTCATTCAGTGAGACTTCAACCTAATTGGCTAATCTTGTAAAGCGGACCAGCCAATCCCAGGGAGAACATAAAATCCGCTATATTCATGCGCATCGTCCTTCTGTCTGGATCAGGAATTAAGCAACTCAGGTAAAACAAGAAGAAAGTCAGACTTTTAATCAATGAGTGATTAATAATTGTGTGTTGACCAGCTGCCACCATGGGTCCTACTGAGAATTTAAGATGTCTAGAGAACCAGAGGCTTTTCAGCAGTAACCTTCCACAGTAATCTATTTCAATATTGCCAAGCCCTCACTGCTGAAAACTCTTCCTTGCACCCAACATAAATCCCGTGGGGCAGTTTAAGTCCGATTCTATTCCAGGAACGATGCCCTTTCCACGTTCTTGAAACTTCTTCCTTGCACTCTTCTTGGTCTTGAACCCATCAGGAAAGGTCATGCAAAATGGGAAATTTAAACCATCAAGAGTCAAATGCAGACTTAAAAGTGTCTAAGGAGTGTATTTTAGGTTTGAAGTGAGTCAATGTCATTTTGCTTTATCAGTTCACATTTTCTTTTCTCTTAAAAAGCTTATGCTCCATGCTGTGTTATTGCTAACAGAATCCTTACTGTCTCCTGGAACAGAGGTTGGCAAACTATGACCTATGAGCTGAATGCCTGCTTTTATAAATAAAGCCACACTGGGACACAGCGATGCCTGTTCCTTGACATATTGTCTCCGGCTGCTTTCTTGCTGCAGGCGCAGCAGAGTTGAGTAGTTGTAACAAAGACCACATTGCCCACAAATCCTAAAATGTTCACTATCTGGCCATTTACAGATACTCTTTGTTACCACCAAAGGTAACACCTTTGTTACTACCCACACATTACTGCTACAATGTACAGTATCAGAAACACTACTCTAATGGCCCAAGAGAACACTGTGCTTCTCTTAAAGACTATGGCCAACGGTTGTAGGATTCATTCAACAGTGGTCATTAGCAGACCTCCACAATCACCTTGTCCTATGAACTAATTTGCCATTAGCATCTACAAATCCTGTTCTCCCATCTCATTTGACATGCCACAGCAGATTAGGAATGTGCCAACACTGCCTGTAAAAAGCACTACCCATCAGCACCATGTGAGAGAATTAACCGATACCACAGCCCTGTGCTAAGCACGTTACACACATTATCATGTAACCAGGAGGTAAGCTCTGCAAGGGCAGGGTTTTGTCTGCTGGGTTCACTGCTAAATCCTCAGCGCTCAAAACAGCGAGTAGCATATTGGAGTTACCCAATAAATATCTGAGGCATGAATGAAACTCAGTTCTCACACAATGCCACAGGGTGCCTCCCGGTGTTAGGCCAAGCAGCAAGGAGGGGATTTGGAACCAGGTGGCCTCAATCTCTTAATCCATCCCCACCCCTGTAAATCATAGTTCAGTCAGCAAGCTCTCCTCCAGCCCATTTTGTTTTCATTTAAAGACCCTTTGACAATGGGGTAACTAAATCTAACCTGATTAAATGGTATGCAGTTATTGGGGGTTGACTTACTTAGCGCTGCATTCAAAATTACAAACTGAAAAAGGAAACAGAAGATGCTCTTTGCCTGTAGCACCTGCCGAACAGTATAGCTGTTCGGAGCATCAACTCTGAGAGACTGCCCCGTGTCCACTTCTAGACTCCACCACTTACTGGCTCTGTGACATGAGGCAAGTCATTTAACCTCCTAGCGCCTCAGTTTCTAGATCTGTAAGTGAGGGTGTCCGCAGTACCTAGCTGCAAAGTTGCCGTAGCCAACAGTGCTTGTCTCTCTCTCTCTCTCTCTCACACACACACACACACACACACACACACACCTGAGTGACATATTTATTTAATATTATGACTAGAAGAATAACAAACTGTCTGATTAATGAGAAACACAATATCCTATTTTATAACCTCGGGTGTTGGCAGGGCTGATAGACAACAGAATCAGCTCTAAGTCCTAGAATACTTCCCCCAGAACCATTTCTTTGTTAATTGTGCCCATTTTTCTTGTCTGAGCTTAGATGCTACTTCCCTGACAAACCCATTCTCCCATTTGGTCAGAACCCACCATACCAGGCACACAGGTCCCATACTCTGCACTTCCTCTCCGTAGATGAAATCACTCCTGGAATCACTTGTGCAACAGTATGGCAGCGTGGGTGTATAGCTGCTGTTTGCTTCTATGTCTTCTGTACTTCCGTACCCCTGTTTACACACAGGAGACCTCCATGAATGTTTGTGGACTGAATGATCACACAGTGTGGACCCTGAAGGCAGGGCAGATTACTCTGGCCTTGAAAAGTCTAAGTCTGAGACCAGAGGTAGTGAGGGAGTAAAATGAAGAAAGGTGAATGGTTCTACAGGTCTTAGTATTTTCTTTCTTTTTTTTTTTTTTTAAGGTAAGAAACAACAGCAGTAGGTTATTTCTAGAGAAGAATGTATACAGCTTACCTTCAAATCTCAAAACCTCCTTTAAGTGGTTATAGAGGAGGTCAGCTGGGTTTGACTCTGTTCAGAGAGAAGCAGAGATTACTGGAAAGCATCCTCCTAGCTGGTTCACAGGTTCCTTTTTATGTCTGATAATTACCAGAGTGCATTTCTCAAGGAGGTAGAAAACCTTGGTAGGGAGATTTGCTTTTTATCTTTTCAACATTGACTTGGTGACTGAAGGCAATGCTATAAAACAAACTCTTACATCTGTTCATTCAAACATGGTTCTTGAGTTACAACTTTCCTTGTCAAGTTAATACACATATACGTACATACTCTCTTCCTTCTGCTAATTAGTAGTTATTAAACTCAGAAATTCAGATTCTCACTAAAGCACAAGGTATGCGTTCTCCCTCAAGATTCTCCTCTCTGTCTGATTTCTCAGGATATCGTCAGTATGCCCCTATTCTGGGGAAAGCATAAAGCTTATCTTGATTCAGCTATCAGAGAGGGAAAAATTTAAAAACTAAGGAAAAAGAATGAGTCTTAATATGCAATGCAAATGAGTAAATTTTATAAAAGGCAAAGATAAAAAAATTATAATCCCTTTGGCATGCCATTCATTAAGAAAACTCTTCCTGAGGATTATGAGTTTTAAATACACTCTGCACATTCAATCACGTTTTCATTCATCAATTCAACTAATATTTGTTGTTCATCTTTTAATTCATTCACTCAGTTCAACCAATTTATCAAGAACCATCAATGTGAAAGGCTCCTGCCAGGTATAGGACATTGAGGTCACCGACATGGATGTGTACCTCAAAAACTGTGCCCAATAACAAGACATAAGCCTGCACTTTCAGAGCATGCTTTGTGGACTGAGGTGGTCCTCAACCTGGTCAGTATCATGTCTGGTAATTTCAATAATAAAAGTGGGACTTTTATTTTGAAATTGCTTTTTTCTTTTTAATTGTATCGTATACAAGTATTCATTCACATTCACAGAGAACAGCCTTGCTGGAGGAATGGAAAAGGAGCATAAAGCCCAGGAGAGAGAGAATGGGAGAGGGAGAGCAAGGGAGTAAGTGCCCTTCAAGCAGGGAAGGGAAGCAGGGAGCAGTCCACAAAGACTTCTTAGAGGGAGTGGCATTTGAGCAAAGCCTGATAGGACAACAGAACATGGAGGAAAAGACTGGAGAAAAGGTCTTTTGAAGCAACATGAAACAACGAGGCCAGGAAGTGAAGAGTTCATAGAGGCTACCGTGTATATTTAAGTCTCTGTAAAGCAAAAGACAGGAGAACAACAACAGTGGCTAACTTTTACAGGATACTTACTGCAAGGCTGGCTCTGTGCTGAGAAGATGGTGGGAATCATTTCATTTGTTCCTTCCAACTACCTGCATGATACTGATTTGTGAAAACACTTCCCAGATCATGGCTCTTAAGTCAGAGATGGGGGTGCACCTTGGGAAGGCAGGAGACAGGGGTCATTCACAGACAGAGAGGCACTAGCTCCGTCTCCTCCTGGATGAGATTGTGGGGCTAAATTTGGTTTGTGAACAATCTATTTAAATGAAGGGCATAAAGCTCCTCTGGAGGTTTAGAATGGTGATGTGAGCCCAAGGAGGAATAAGCAGGTGAGCAACACCCATGGGCTCCTTAGGTCCAGCTGGACCCTCTTTCCCACATATCCCTGCTCAGTGATCTAGGAAAGGCTCCACGGACCAGGGTGCATGTGGATCCTGCTAAGAGCAGCCGCCTGGCGTTGGTAGGAGTTTGTGCTTCTAGATAATTAAATGTAGACCTGAATCTAAGCTTTTAAGATATGTGTTCTGCTCCTCCCAGTTAGTACAGACGTCTTGCATTTGTTCTTAAGTGTGATGTGATACGTATAGATGATCTGAACTCAGAACGGACTGCCTCCAGAGAGGCAGGAGATAAGGCTGGCACGAGGGGCCAGGAGTCACCTGAAGGTCCAATTCTGGACTCAGGATGTAGACTTGGACCCTAAAGATAGCAGTGGGCCAATGCAGATGGATGGAGAAGCTCCTTACCTCCACAGAGAGCAACCTTTGCCTTAATAGGAAGATACTATGGCAAGGGACAAAGTTACTCATGTTGCCCGATCCTTTAAGGGAAAAAAAATGGGCTGAAATAACGGAGTCAGCTCTTCCTACACCAGGTGCCTAATGTCATTCCCAAGTCCACATGTTGAAGACAGGGCCTTACAATGTCCAGTTAGGGAGTTCTTGACCTGTTTTTGTATATGTATATATTTATAGATGTGATAATATTTATAATATATTAAATACAGTTCGTAATATTAAAAACATATACACACAGGCACACATACATACACACACCTCCACCTTGAGATACTGCACGTAAGGAAGCATATTTGGTCTGGTCTGTTTATTAGTGCGTGAGGCACTTCAACAACAATTTTTAAGATGTCAAGCGCCGTAAAAATCAAAGTCCTGTTATCCTGGTAAATTGGCTGTCATTGCCCAAGCAAAACTAGAGACAGACTTAACCATGGCAGCCACGAATAGCTGTTTTTTGAGGGCCAGAAATCATGATTTGCAATGTTTTTCCATCAAAAAGAGGGGAACATTACTCACTAGGGTCTGAAATGGTTTCCTGCCTCATGAAGCTAAATTCCTACACCAGCAATATGGTCTCAACAGAAGCCCTTAAGACAGAAATGTCACTCCACCAAGTTCTTACTTCAGCCAACACAGCTTTGGGTTTAAACTTAACTGTGAGACTAAAAATGTGGCTCACCACAGAGACGACTGGAGAGACTTAAAAACAAAACAGCCCTAGAGACTGATGTCACTGCTCTATCCAATGTCACCACGTCCCTCTTCCCCAAACCCAAGTGAACTCGGGAGAAAGTGACAAAGGGCTGAAATTTCAGCTTTCACTACACGCTGGCACACGCTTCAAAACATTTAATACTCAGGTGGGTTTCAGCTTTAAAAACTTTGTAAAGATAGAGGCTAGACGATTTACTCTATTGGCATCCATTCCAGAAAAGGGGGAAAATCATATTAATAGGATTTTTTTTTGGGGGGCAGAAAAAAATGCACTGTTGTTAGGCCTAGTTCTCAAATGTCTTCACTGGATTCCTATCTACTGAAGGCTCTGTTGTTGTGACTCAACAAAATTGGGCCTTAACATTTACCTCTGTTGCCTGAAGAAACTTATCAGAGCTTCCACAAGTGAAAGTCCTATAGAAAAATGCAACACCTGCAAAGTGGCTCAGAAGCTCGGAATCTGTAACCCCCTCCAAAGCAGCGGTGTACCCTACCCCTTGCTCTTGTCATGGAAATCCGCCAAAGCAGCTTTACCCCTTCTGACAGAGAGTCTTGACCAGTATTGGTTCCCGCACACGGCCACAGACAAGCCCCAGGGTCTTGGTACACTGGCTCTTTGCCTGGAGGATGTGAAAACTCTAGTGTAATATCAAAGTATCATGTCAACTACCATGTTACTCAACTTACAATTTTAGCCCATTAAAAATAAACTATTTAGCAGGGCTTCAAAACAAATATTTGTCTATAAATCCCAAACCATCTAAATTTATTCACAAAAGTGTAGGATAGAAGATGCGACGTGTGAAACGGGCAGTCACTGTTTGATGGTGGGAGGTATGTGGATTCCCACACCCCCAGAGAAGACTCAGAGGTCCGTGGGGATCCAACACCCACAGGTTTGGAATCTTGGGTCTGGCCCAGTGAAGACACTGTGCTCTTTCAGATCTCCAGAACGCACAAAAGAGCAAAGGAGCAGGCTTTCAAGTCTTGCAGTGTTGTCCCTTTTACCGGGAGGTGCTCCACTATGAAGGCTTTCTTAGGGATATTCCAATGAAATGCAAATACAAGCCACATTCAAGGGTGCCATTTAAAATGAAAACCCACACAAGATCTCTCAGCAAACCACTGGTTTTAAAGGGAGCCTGGCTGACTTGAAAGACAGGACACTTGATCCTGAACATGCTGCACCACATGGTCGCCACGCCTCCTCTCCCACCCCCCACCCCCAACAGTCCTGCTGACTCTGACCGTGGAATTTCCAAAACAGATTCCCTCCAACAAAGCTCAGAAGACATTTTTGTGGCCGCAGAGTGAAGTGAGGTTTCTCTTTATTAGAGAGAGAAGGCATAGCTAAATGGACACCTTTTCCCTCAGACGACACCAGTCTCAAAAAGTCAGCCTCCCCATAGAAGTGCATCAGGAAGAGAAATGCCTCTGTTAAGGTGCCACATGGTTTGGGAGACTTAGGTTGGCCCCCAAGAACCTTGGGAAACAGGAAGCAATTTCAGGAGTACAACTTTTCTGAAGCCAGGAGGACCTGGGCAATGTGGGCACATAACTGAACAATCCAGGCCTTATTCTATAAGGAGCACCCACAGGCCAGAAATCCAGAAAGTAGTCAATGAGGGGGCTGCCTTGATGGGGACGTCATAAGCTCAGTTCTAAGGGGAGCTGAGGCAAGTTCTCAGGGGCAAAGGGAAGCTACTTGGGAGGGGTGGGCAACAGTGAGCCATGGGATGTAGAGGGTACAAGGTACATTGGTGGGATGGCTCAGTCTCAAAGAAATGCCCACGACTAGATAAACACCTTCTCTAATCCAGGCAATTTAGACGGACCCACAAAAGCCCACTGCTGGTCCTTCAACACTTTCTCAGAAAACAGTCCTGATGGAGAAAGAGCCATTTTAGCAACGATGGGCAAAAGGACCTGAGAAGGCAAAGGCAACTAGCTCTCAGGCAGGGGTAATCACTCAGGTGTGATGCAAACAGTGTCAGAAAGGAGACAGGAGGTATAGGAATATAAATTAATAGGCATAGCCGAGAGATGGTCTCCTCCCGAGCAAATCATCAGACCTACTGCCCAAATGGGGAGCCAATTTCAGAATTTTAGGTATAGACCAAACAGGACAGCGGTTGGCCATGTGCACCACTGGCCTGAAGCAGGACCTACCAGTCCCCCTAAAATCAGAGGTGAGGGGCAGGTGAGGGGCAGGTGAGGGGCAGGTGAGGGGACCCCCCCCCCACCACTTTTCTTCTCCAAATGACTTCAGATCATAGTCGCCTATCCCTGGACACCTCTTCCGGGACATCCCACCCCAAGCAGTCATTCCTTGGAGGCCAAGTGATACAAGGTGGGAGAATAGAGACGTTACCCCGGTGATGGCAATCATCAGTGAAGCACGGTCTTTTCAGGCTGGACAGGACGTAACGCTCAAACAAGGTGCTCATCTTGTGGAGGTGGTGGCTGAGGCCGAGGGAGCGGCTGTGCTTTCCCCAGGGCCTGAGTGATGGACCCAGGGGTGCTCGGTGAGCTGTGCTCCTGGCTCTTTCAGATGTACACTGGATCAAGCTGAGGGCATTATTATTGTTTACTGAGCCTCAGATGCTGCATTGTAAATAGGAAAGATAGAACGAAATGGCTTCTGGGTCCCTGCTAGCACTAACTTCTCTTGTGATCAATGCTTCTAAAATTGCGACGTGTCCAGGTGGGAAAGTTCATTTACCCCCTGTCTGGTTTATGCTCACTTAGGGGAGTGATTTCTTTCCTCTGAGGCTCTCCTCCTGCCCATTATTCAGAGTGAGCTGCCTCCTGGTGTGCTGTCAAAATACATCAGCTTCAAAGACAAACACACACCTTTCAATCCAAGGCCAAGATAGTTTACTGTATAATTTATGATAATGTGAAGTCTGTTTCTCATAAATGTTAATGGTGCCACTTTTTCGTAGACGGGTAATTCTCAGCAAAGCAGCTGGATGTTAAAAGTTACATTTTCTTTTTAACGGCATAACTGCCTCAGCCAACAAATCCGATTAACACAAAATAAAACTACTGGGTTGCAGGCACAAAGATTCCATTAATGGCAGTAAGTAAACCCAAAAATAAAATCATTCAAGGATTCTGTTCTCATAACTGTTTATCTACCATGATTTGGTTAAGTTCACATTCATAGACTTTCCCCCACTTTATGGTATAGGTATTATTAGAGAAAAAAAATTTCTTTTGCCTTAATCCACATGCTTTCTATCCCTGTAAATTGTTGAATCTGTCCTTTATTAATCTTAGTTTAATATGCCTAAGTACCTCCCAAAGTAAATTCTTTCCTGCTAAAAAGATTTTGTTACTGGTTATTCAACTTTTTCTCATTCACAGAATTAACAAAGTTTAATTTGAAACAGAAATGCTGTCTTTTCATCTTCTATACCCTGTAGAATTGTTTTGACTGCTAAGTGTGTTTGAGAAGCTTTGCCTCAGATACTGGGAACCTGGATCTTGAAATTGCTGGACTATTTCAAAGTCATTCTCTGACAAAAGAAATTAAGTCAATAATTTAAATTCAGCTAGTGTACCGGGGGGCTTCCAAAATTCTGTATTTTGGTTTTTTTTTTAATTTTTCTGTTTTATTTTTGAGAGAGAGAGATCACAAGTAGGAGAAGGGCAGAGAGAGAGAGAGAGAGAGAGAGAGAGAGAGAGGGAGACACAAAATCAAAAGGAGGCTCAAGGCTCTGAGCTGTCAGCACAGAGCCTGATGTGGGGCTCGAACTCACGAATGGTGAGATCATGACCTGAGCTGAAGTCAGATGTTCAACCGGCTGAGTCACCCAGGTGCCCCTGTATTTTCTGTTTTGAAACATCATACAACCCAACAAAATAAGAACGCAAATATTCTTAATTGTTGGTATAAAATACAACAAGTAACGTAAAAAAGGAAGATTTCCAAAAAGTCCACGACAAAACAGCCAGACAAATCATTAAAAAGTTAGGTTCAATGTCCTCAAATTGAGTTCCCCCAGGCAGGTGGTGCTGACAGATACAGAGAACATTAGGGATCAAAACAAGTGGACATGAGGAGGGCAAGGTCAGGGCTCAAGGCTTCTTAAAGAAGGAGTGCTTTCTCCAAGTCTTAACACCTGCCCTGTCTTGGCTCCCCAGGACTGTTGTGGGGCTCTCACAAGGTTAAGCCTGGAAAAGGGCCTTGTGAACAGAAGCATAAAGAGTTGAATTGGGGTGATGGACAAAGCCCCCACATATAGGGAGTTCTTCTATCTCTGGCTGTGGAGGTAAACATCCAACATGATTTGGAAGAGGGTTTTTAAAAAACCACTTCCAGCTGATTTTCTGAAGCTTATTTGTATTTACACATCACATCCATTTCACAGATGAGGAAGTTCAAGTGTGGGGCCCAGAGGGTTAGGGAAGACTCTGCCAGGGGGAAAATAAATCAAAGGCTCTGTGAGAGAGGTCGGAGAGAAGCTGGCCCTGGGCTGTGATTCAAGGAAAGGGCATTTTCCCTCCTTTATACCCCCCTTCCAAAACAGGAGCAGTGGGGGCCTGGGTGGCTCAGTAGGATAAGCCTCCCATATCAGCTCAGGTCTTCTCAGGGTTCCTGAGTCATGATCTCACAACTGGTGACTTCAAGCCCTGCAATGGGTTCACTGCTTTCAACACAGAGCCCACTTCAGATCCTCTGTTCCCCTCTCTACCCCTCCCCGACTCATCCCCTCCCTCCTTCTCTCCCTTTCTCAAAAGCAAACATTTAAAAAAAAAACCCAAAAAACAAAAAACAGGGTTTTTTTTTCCTGTTGGTGATTATTTTCCCCCATAAAAACAAGTCGGAAAGCCAACAAAATCCACATTTATAATTTCCAAACTATCTCCAAAACATTTCTTCCCTCCATTTCTCTCCAATGCAGACAGAGGAGCAATCAAGACTCAATTCATGTCTTACATGAACTAAAGGTGGTAGTGACAAGCTTGTCATATGTGACTGTAAGGAGACCAAGTGCAAGAGAAAATAAAAAAATAAAAAGAGGCATCTGTGGAGGTTGGGGTCCTTGGAAGGCTCTCTAAAGGAGGGGGTCAGTGCAAGCGGAGTGATGAAGTCTGGGAAGATCCCATCCACAGAGGAGGAAGGAGAGTCACTGGAGAATGAGCAGGAGGTAAGGTGTAGGGACACATCACTGGGCCGGCCTGGAGAGAGAACTACTTCCCAGGGACCCCCTCCACGATCAAGTGCCGTCAGAGCTGGCCCCGCTGCTGCTCCCCAGGCTGGCCACATGGGCTGTGGACACACACGAGACTTAACTGAACCTGTTTCCTGTATCCCTTCCATCATAACTAATTCTTAGGAGGGAAGTAAATGGCAGCGGATGGTAGGGGGGTTCCAGAATTGACCCATTTATTCTACACATGCTCAGTGCACTCGCCCTGGGGATATGGAAAGCCAGAGAAGTCTAGTCTTTGTGCTGGAGAAGTTTCTAGCTCCAAGAAAGACACCTACCCTCTCACTCTGTCATAGGAAGCACGGAGGCAGCAAGCGCTAAGGACGCATGCTAGGGGCGTGCCCAAGGGCAGGGAGAAGAGGTCTGTGAAACCCAGCTGATGGGAGGGGAAAGCTTGGGCACAGGGTTAAGTAAATACACTGTGCATTTTGGGGAGAGAGGAAAAGCCGGTGTCAGATCTAAGTGTGGGTGGGCACCCGCCAGGCCTACGGTTATTAGCCCTGGCCACCCATTTCAAATACCTGGAGGAAAAAAACAAAACACAGATGCCAAACGTTGACAGGGGTGCTGGTTACAGGGATGAATTCCTATGTAAACATTCATCAAACCATACACTTCAGATTGTGGTCTCAAATCACATCTCCAACACGTTAAAGCATTATTCCCAGACCCAACTCCAGACCAATTAGATCAACCTAATATATCAGAAGGCCTGAAAACCATGGTCCTATGTGGAGACTTAAAAGACATTCCCCCATTTAAAAATCACAGGTCTTTTAAGTATTTATTATTTTTGAGAGAGAGTGCAAGGTGGGGAGAGGGACAGAGGTATGGAGAGGGGGAGGGGGAGAGGATTCCAAGCAGGCTCCACACTCAGCACAGAGCCTGATGTGGGGCTCAATTCCACCACCCTGGGATCACAACCTGAGCCAAAATCAAGAGTTGGATGGTCGACCAACTGAGCCTCGCAGGCGGCCCAAAGGCCACAAGTCTCTTTACCAAGAATCAAAGTCTTATATTCCACTATCTACTAGAAAAAAATAAAAACAAATTTATTGGGGGTCTTGTTAGTGCCCTTTGCTGAAACAAGCATTATCTAACAATTCTTGAACACCATCTTGTGAAATAAGCTGGGTTCTAAAAGTCCCATTTTACAGATGAGGAAACTGAAGCTGGAAGAGGTTATTCTCTTGCCCAAGGGAAGGTGTACGAAGCAGAACGGAGAGGCTGCATTTAGTGCAGAGATATAGATTTCTCCCAAGGAACCCACATGTCCTTTCTAAAGGGAATTACTAAATACCATCAAGTGACTCTGAGAGCCCACTACCCCCCTTACTCAGGCTCTAACAACTTCTCCAAGAGGGAGCTTTTTGCAACGGGAATGATTTCCGCAAACCAGCAAACCTGAAGTCAGCAATGATTCCATTGCCCCTTGGAGCCCTCAGCCACTTGCGGGTATCTTTGTCTTTGGGATCTCACCTTAAGCAATTCATTTCAGCTTCTGTCTGTAGCAGAATCTCAGATCTCTCATGCCAAGGGCAAGAAGAAATGTCCTCCTAACAGGACTCTGGGCATCACTAGAGCTGCCTGCAGTCCAAATTTCCTAAGCACTATATTCTTCATGAGCAGATAACGAAGCTCGAAGGAACGGAAGAAACTGCACAAAAGCAAAAAAATGACAATTCAGGACACACACCCATCGAGTGACGGCATTAAGGAAATCCTCAAAGCCCTTAGCAATGTAGCTGCCAAGAGAGAAAAAAATGACTTCTTATAAAAAGGGCCCAAGTACAAGTTATAATAAGGATCCATACATACCACATGTTATGAAAATTATTGCAGCATTAAAAGTGATAATAGCATAATGTCATCTCGTGTGGGTGAAATCCCGGACAATAGAAGGTGGGTTGCTTAAGCATAAAGGCTAATACTGTCCAGAAACACCAGGGAAATAAGAACTGCACATAAGAAGAAAAATAGTTCACTCGGTATTTCTCGATCACGTTTCTCGCTGCTTGCAAGGGAGTAAACAGTGTTTCCGGATGTCATCTCAGCAGTTTGCGGCGCGCACGGAACTTTCTTTCTTCGGCCAGGCTCTGCCACTTGGGCTGAGAAGTCCCCATGGTCTGTAGTCCATGTTATTCCTTCACTCCTTGTTCTAAGATCTCACAAAGGACAACGGGAGAGTGAGGAACAGAGATTGGGAACGAAGCAAAGCCCTTGAAAAGGGGCCCTTTTGGAAAATGGCCCGTAACTCCTTTCTATAGAATGCAGGCACGAGAATGCTAGAGCTAGAATGTATTTAAACATGTCCACTCCAAACTCCTGATCTTAAAAATGAGCAAACAGGCTTAGCGCACCCAAAGGATTTCCCTGAGGTTACAAAGCAGGCCTGCTGGCAGAACTGGGTCTAATAAAGCCCTAATTTCTATTTAATATATGGCTCCAGACTGCTGAAAGCCCTTTCCCAGAGATGATCTCATGCATATTCCCTTTTCACAGGTAGAAAGACTGAGGCTAAGGAAATCTGTTTTTCCCCTCGGCCTATTCCACTGGGAAGGGGCGGTTCTTCAGGGCAGGTGTCTGGAACCATCCTCGGACACCCAGCCTGTCGCCTGTGTGAGGTGTGTGCGTACCGGCAGACGTGTACACCCGTCCCTGGCTTCATTAGTCCCGATTCACCCCAAATGGAGCTGAGCCATCGCCCTCTGCCCACACCCCAGTGAAGGGAGACTGCATTACTGGGTCAAATATATTCGGGCCGCTGCAGGCACACGCTGCACGGAGCAAATTGAGACAAAGGCTACAGATGTTTGGGCTCAGGCAAGGAGCTGTATTACAAAGGTACATCACTTTCATATTCATTTGCACATTTTTCCTCATAAGAAAATTAGGCTTTAATGTAACCTCAATTTCAACCTTGTTGCTTTATCGCCTAAAGCCCATTAGAGTGCTATTTCCCAGGGCCAGGAACTTATGATTGGAGGTCAGGAGGCTGGGGTTTTAATCGACTCATGATGAAGCTTCTTTCCTGGGGGAAAAAAATCTTTAATACACCAAAGGCTGACTTAACCCGTGTGTGTGTGTGTGTGTGTGTGTGTGTGTGTGTGTGTGTGTGTGTGTGTGTGTGTGTGTATAGCTTGGGGTGGGGACAAAGCCTTCACTGACTCACAGCCCCAATGTATGTCAAAACAAAGCAGTTAATCCATCATCCCAAATAATACAAGAGCCGGTGTCATCTTGTCTGTCTCTGCCTTCTCTTCCTTCCCGTGGGCTAAATCGGGGTGTCTCACCGACTGCAGGGTGCACAAGCAGAGCCTCTAAGGAGTTTCCTGTGGACCAAGATGACCCATCTCTCCCAAACTCTTCAGAGAAACTATTTACAGATTGGAAATGTTCTACCCACCCTGATTCTTAAACTTAGATCCATACTGAAGGCATGCTGGTAGTCTTTTAAAAAAAAAAAAGAAGAAAAGAAAAAGAAAGTGGCGCCCCCAGTCCTACTGCAGAGTCTGCTGGGATTGGTCAGGGGTGCAGTTTAGGCACTGGGATTTTTAAGTGCCCCTCCCGCTATTTCCACGAGGGGTGTACTATGCCGGCAAGTCTGAGAAGCACGGCTCCAGCCTAGGCCTAAGGGACATTTCCCTGAATGCCCTGGACCTCCTCCAATGTCTCCCCACCCTCCATGCCCATCCCTACCAGGCAAGGGGGAAGGCTCCCCCCACCCTCCATGCTGGGGGCCAACCTTTCCAGGTGCATCTCCAGGTGGGATGCTGGGGAGCAAACAGCAACAGTTTACTTGTGACTGCTTCAAAGTCCTGAGTCTCTCCATGTACTAAATAAAATGCTTCTCGGGACTCAGACTTCCGGAAGTACAGGCAAACAGCCGTAGGAGGCCTTGTGAGGTTCCTTACCTTGAGGGGCTTGGCACCACGCGGGCTCTGCAGACTCCCTTCAAAGCACAGCCTCCTCACTGCTCCCCAAAGCCAGCCTCCCGCCTCTTGGCCCATTATGCAGCCTGGCATGCACCCTGCCCTCCCAATACCATTAAGGTATCGGCTCCTTTTCCTTTAAGCCATTCTCTTATCAGGGCTCAGAGATAATGCAATCACTAGGAAAATGCTGTTTTTATATTCTAGTGGGTACAGGTGATAATAATTCATGCTGGTAGGTTTTGTTTCCCGTGTATTCGGGTCCTGACTGCCATCCACCTCCAGGCAGGAACAAAATGGTGCAGGTGGAGGCAGGGAGAGGCTCCTGCCTGCACTAGAGGCCGATTCAGCATCCTCTCAATGCGATTAAAACAGAGTGTGGGGTGGCCTCAAAGGTCTGGCTTCTCATAAAGCAGCTCAGGAAGACCAACATCAGAAGGCTGAACTTGAATATGGCTTTCTAGCCAAAGAATCTCAAGAGAAGCTTCTGACATAGGTAACTGAAAGCAATTCCACGTCTGTACGCAACCATTTTTATCCTTTTGTTTTATTCTCAGCATCATTTCCCCCCCAATTCTCCTACTTTTAAAATCCTGCCTGACCACACACACAAAAAAAATCTTGATCCTCATCTGGGACCTGCTGCTAATGAGCCTTGAAAGTGAATTACACTCCTCTTTGGGCCTCAGTTTCCCCATCTAGGAAGGGGATCACACTTCATTAGATGACTGCTAATCTTCACCCTGACCTCATAGGACTCTATGATTATAATCCCTTTTTACTCCATTCTAATCTTCAGGTCTTTCCAGAATCTAATTCCTAACAGGTATTATTAGCATTATTATCTTTCCATCCCTGTCCATCCCTGAAAAAAAGTATGTTTGGGCTGGTGAGAGACAAATGACTGATAGCATTAAAAAAAAATTTTTTTAGCATTATTGACATTTCCTATTACTGAAACATCAGTGGCATGAAAATAAATGGGCTATCAAATGTAAAACAGCCTTTTTCTGCACTAAATATCATATTTTACATCTATTAATATTAGTATTCTTATCAAAAGCCAATTATCACTATGTTGCAAAAAGCATGTCTTTTGAGGACAGAAAGGGACAAGAATACTATACAACGTGATATTAAACACGCTGTATAGAAACTGATGGAGTTTGGGTATATTTTTGATACTGCAGGCAGAGAGGCTTTATCAGATTACACAAGATGGGACCACTGCTATGGTTTGTTTCCCTGCAGGGCTGCCAGCTTCTTTATTGGTACTATTAGATTACAAAATACGTATAGTCTACTCTTCTGAATGGGGTTCGAACAAGAAGGTATAGAAGGTTTACTCGTGTTGTTTGCATTCATGCTTACTTCAGTTCTCTGTCCAATCATCTGGTTGTTAGATTGTCAGGGACGTGAGATGGTATTATTTGATCCCAAATATTTTAAAAGTTAGGTTAGAACAAAGTCTCTTTATTATACTTTTTCACTGATCCTTCTGTGAATGGATTTTTTTTAAACTGGCAAAGCCAGTTTGTCATATACTGTTACAATTTTCCTTGCTTTCGATCTTTCCCCATTTCTCTTCCTAGCTGAATCCAAAGTGACAAGGATGAACCTAAAATTTCTATTTTCCATCAAACCCCTGCTATCAAAGGCTCTTGATTTGAATAAAACCAGGGTCATTAGTACATTTTCAAAAAATCAATTAGCTAGAAGGTAGTGAAGAAATGTCCCATTTACTGTGAGCAATATTATAACCACAGCAACTATGGCATCCAATCCAAAACAGCCACGTCTCACATTGCAAAGCCATGTTCGAATACCAGCTGACCCAAGCATTAATGTTCTGATCTCTCTGAAGTCTCACATTACCTTAAATTATAGTTTTGCAGTCAAGTAATGAGAGCTGGGAAGATTTCTGGTCACTTTTCTTTAAAAAAGCCTCTTCTGAGGCTTTAAGGCATTAACCTTGGCTATCATTAATCACTCCTTCGGTCAACTACCAGACCTTGATTCTCCATGTCCACTGAATCAACAAAGGCTCTCAAAAATTTTTTATGATTAATATATGGGGACAGGGAGAAATACTGAATGAGAAATTATCCAGAGTCATAATTAACAAGTTAGTACTTGTTAAGAAAAGTCACCTTCTATTCTAGATGCCGGATACTTTTCATGCCTTGTCCAATTTCATCACCGTTAACACTCCCGTGGCCAACACACACATCCAGTCAAGACTGTATTCCCATCTTATAGATGGGAAAACTGAACCTTCAAGAGGCCAAAGAACACACGCAGGGCCTCAAGACTAGGGAGAGGCAGAGTGGCTATTGGAACCCCACAGCTTGAGATGCGGGGCACGATGCCACCTCCATGCTGCACGGCTGGGCTGAACCACCCAACAAGATAAAATACCAGGAATGAAGGCACTTAGGTTGTTAAGTCAATAAACGAAGGCAAACACCACTGTGGGCATTTTAGTCTTCCGATATATTTTTGGGGGAGAACAAATTACCCTGGGAGAGGTATTCTGTAATTTCATTTGGAGCACTGTCCCTCTGTAACAGCAAACTGAAACACACACACTAAAGTCAGATTGCAATTAAAATCCAATTATAAATATATTACGATATTAGACACCTACCCAGGAAAGATCCGGCAGGGGACCTCCTCTGAAAAGCAGTGTGTCACAGTCTTCAAACTGCTGCCATGTGTACTTCTGACTGTGCCCTCTGACCTTGAGTGTGTGTTGAACAGTGCCTAGCAGCCTTTCCCGGAGAAGAAAAGGACTTGGTTTATTCCTCATGACAGAGAAACCTGAATAACATTATTACCAATTTATTTCAGAGGACGACATGTGAGGATTATTAAGTCTTCCTTGTGCAGATTATTAAACAAATTAAAGACAGCACTTAAACTGGTGAGATTTGAGACATGGAATCTGTGCAAGGTCAGGAAACACAGGGTCACCACATATGGTCCATGAGTGACCGTCACACCCTTTATGCTTTTCATTTCAACAACCTGTTATTTTGCTGACTTGAAGTGTTTAATAACGAGTATTTATCTGGAGGAATGGGTAGTCATTTCCCCACTACCCAAGATTTTCTTATCTCATGATTCACAGTCCTAATTAATGGCAATGCCCAATATGCAGAATATCTGATGATCCAGGAAGGTCCTCCCATTTGCCTTCCAGGAGACGGACGCTGCTGGCATGTGAGCTGATTTTCTTTAATCAGACAGAACATTTCAACTACAGAACTCTGGCATCAAGTATTTTTAAACAGTTGTCTTTAAGTTCATTTGTCATCGTTACCATGGGCCATTCAGATAGGTTACCCAGCACAACTGCACCCACCCCTCGAGCTCTCCATGGGAAATCAGGGCCAGACCTGGTTTTCAGTATTTTTAATTTATGAAATGTCTCAGGGCCAGACATTGGACACCCACCCATTCACCCGCGGCTTGTTTTTAAGTGGTCTGGCATAGACTGCAAGTCCACACCAGGCACAAACTTCTTACAGCTACAGGACAGGTGCTAATTAATCTCCCTAATTGTGCAATCAGTGAAAGAGGCTTACCCATAAGGATTCTAAATGTGGAGAGAAAAAATGGGATGGGGAAAAGAGGAAAAATGCTTTTGGTTTCACACTGAAACACAATTTTAGGAGTCAGTTTTCCTGTCATTTCTGCTTAAGTTGGATTGATTCCTCTATTTCTCGTATATCTCAATTGTGTGTGTGTGTGTGTGTGTGTGTGTGTGTGTCCCCTGCAGGGGCACACTTAAAAAGCACTAAGAAAAAAAATGAAAGGGGCGCCTGGGTGGCTCAGTCGGTTGAGCATCCAGCTTCGGCTCAGGTCATGATCTCACGGTTCGTGGGTTCGAGCCTCACGTCGGGCTGTGCTGACAGCTAGCCCAGAGCCTGGAACCTGCTTCGGATTCTGTGTTTCCCTCTCTCTCTGACCCTCCCCTGCTCACACTGTCCTTCTCTGTCTCTCAATAATAAATAAAAGACATAAAAAAATTTTTTTAAAAAGAAAAAAAAAGATAAACTGACCTGAGAATGATTAGCTTACCTTTATTTTATCAACTGCAAATAAAGATAAGTAAACCTGAAGACTACATGAACTTAAGATCTGTCACATAAAATGTGCAAGTCCTGAATGATGCTGTGATTCCAGCAAGCTCCTGTTTGCAGTTAGCCAGTCACAGGGCTCATCACTGGAATTCCCTGGGCACCTGTACAAATGAATATAATTACAGATAGGATGAGCACAGGACCTATGAGGCTGTTGATTATGTTAGATAATATTGGATAGATATTGGGAGAGAGAGATCCTGGGGTGTGCAATCGATTTTGTCACTTATACTCCCTTGGCCTTTCCAGTTTTACACAAGCATTGAAATGGTTCTTTCTCTCGTTCTCAACTGCCAGGAACACATACGGATGTTGTGATATCTGTCAGGGAAGAAGAGAGGAAAACTCCTTCTGAATTTCCTCCAAGGAAACAAAAGCAGATCACAAGAGATTTATTCTCTCAGGGCACTATCCAATACCGGCAATGCAACTGGAGAGAAAGGAAATCAACTGGTAAGTGGAGTCCAAGGGCAAAAGCACATCGTGGCCATGGGACTGAGAACAACCCACTAGTCCCTCCACGTTACACTCAGGTGCCAGTCAAGAAGCAACACTGGCCAGCACAGTGTGTCTGCCTAAGGCCCATTCTTTGGATGCCCCTGACCCTTTAAAATATAGTTTAGCATCATGAATTGAAATAGCTGAAAATAATTCTTTTTTAAAAATGAATAATTTAAGAATTCACATGTCTCGTTAACAGTAAATGACTTTCCAGCTGGGCAGAAAATCAAAATCTGCATTTGGCAGTTTTACAAGTCATTATGGAAATAGGTCTACTCTCTATTTGATCTCCTATTTCTAGATAATTTTCTTCACTTCTTGAGATTTTCCTTCTCTGTAGGTTACAGAAGGTATTGGAAAAGGCTAAGAAAAATCAGGTATCATTTGTGACTTGAAGGCAAAAATAACTAATAAAATGGAAACAAAAATAAATAAAACTAAATAAATAAATGACAATTTAAAAGGTCACTGTTTTCTAGAAAAAAATAGGTTAACTGGAAAAAGCCAGATACAAAAGGCCACATACTGTTTAATTCTATTTGTGTAGTATTCTAGAACAAATATCTAGAAAGTAGGCTGGTGGTTGCCGGGGCTGGGGGAAGGGGTTTATGTGGAGTGACAGCTACTGGGTACACAGTTTCTGTCTCGGTAGGTGAAAAAGTTCTGGAACCAGACTGTAGTGAGGGTTGCAGAACACAGTGAGAGTTCTTCATGCCACCAAACTGTACGCATTTAAATGGATAAATAGGTCAAAATTTTATGGTCCGGGTATTTTTCCACAATAAAAAAAGTGGTAATGTTTTAAGTGGTAGAATTCGCAACTTGGGTTTTAATAAATGTCACATGAATCAACGAATCAGAAACTCTGGGCACCCTGCTCACTCTGTCAAGGACTTCATGAAAGAATTCGAGAAGGATGCCTCCATCTACCTGCTTTCCTGTTCTAACCTGTCTGCATCTGAAAGAGATGAAAGACTGAGAAGTGAGTGGGTTATGAAGACATAGATGATTATTTCTCTCCCTTTTAAGCCCAAAAGTCCTCCAAGTCTACCCAAGCAGATGACCAACCCACAGTCAGCTAACAACGTTGCAGATGTATTCTATTCCCTGAGACTATTTGCAAACAAGAATTAATAGAAGACCACTGCTTATACGCTCCAAAAATGCTCCGGACAGTGACATCCTGATCATATTTCCCTTATCAAGAAGGAAAGAGAAAAACAGAAGAGAAGTGTAAAAAAAAGAAAAGAAACAAAAGGCAGGAAGACAATGGAGAGGAGAGAGAATAGTATCTATAGAAACCTTCTCTCGAACACTGAGTGACTAATATTTTTTCATTGTTCTGAAGAAGTTTAACAATACCTGTTATAATAATATTGGCCTAGTAATGCACTGGTTTTTCCATTCATAAAAAGGAGCTAACCTGGCTTTGTTTTGAACAGGACCACAGATGTACGCATCTGGTTATTGGTAATGGTAGTTGGTTCTATGTGATTTCAGAGCTGGCAAGGTTTCTAAAGCCTCTGCGACCCTCTCATCTCATGGGTGGGGAAAAGGGGACAAAATAAGGCCCCTGAAACCTGAAAAGACAACAACTTCTGGTGGGCGTTGAAGATTTTCATTCTATAAAAAAAAAAAGTCAGAATCAAGTCAAAGTTTCCTCATTAGCAGCCTAAGAGGTTTTTGACAACTGGGTGGTGGCTAGATGCTTAGAATTTGTGGTTACCAGACTTGGGTTCAAATTGCATTTTGCCATTTAATAGAGCAAAGTACTAGGAGTAAAAATTCATTCTCTTTTGGCCTTGATTTCCTCATCTATAAAATGGACATAAGTATCTCTACTTTTACTAAAAGAATCAAGGGAAGACACTACAGGTAAAAGTTTAACACAGGACTTGGACCACAAGTACACAGTACAAGATAGTTGTTGAGGCATGAGAACTACTGAAATCCAACCTAGGATGGGTTTTCCATATGCATCTCTTCCAACTATCCCGGATGTTTCAACATGTTCAAAATGAAATACCAGGAAATGCATTAGAAAATAACTTAGGGCTTCAAGAAGAAACAAAGAAGAGAGGGCTGGTATCTCTCTCCACAATGCAATTATGGTATCACTGAGGCCCAGTTCATCAGTAGTAGCTGAAACCCACATCTCCTGACCTCACATAGGAAAGTTTCCCCAATATTTTCTATGAATAAATGACCGTAACACAGGCATTTAGTTCCTAATATGTGCCCACTGTAATACCCAGTGAGGTAAACACAAGTCACCCAAGAGCCAGTTCACTAATGTGTTTTGCGGGAAGGATTAACATGCTATGCTTGGTCACCATTTTTGAACATTAGGTGTTAATATGACAATCACAAATATTTCTGTCTTTGCTTTCATCAGAGCCTATTTCAAGAACTCTCCTGATGATCCGCTTGCTCAAGTCTTGGCAAAATACGTTTGATATTTGTGTATTTACCCATTAAAAATAAATATAGGTCTCGAAGGTTTTTGATTCATCAGTGGGAAAATGGAAGAAGTCCAAGAGACTTGTACAGATTTAAGCAGCACTGTCTGTAGACAACACAGGGACAGTGTTTTTGGATGCTATGCATGTGTTCAGGGCAGTACAGCTGAGGGCTTACTGAGCAAGAACCGAGGGAGATTATAGGACACTGGCCATTCACTGGAAAGATGGGAAAACTGGGATCGAATTACTTATCTTATAATAATAACATTACTAATAGCAAATGTGCTGTTTAGTATTAGTATCCTAAGCACTCTTCATGTATTAACTCATTAACACGAAAGTCAATATTCTAAAATCTCAACACTGATTTGGTGCAGTAGAAAAACACAACAAGCCGACATTCCAACATTGGCGAGGAAGTCCAAGAGAAGGAGAAAAAGGAGACCCAACTCCTTGGGTTCTAGGCCAGTCACTTCTCTTTTGTCACGTTTCATCACTGGAAAATCGAGAAAATGTCATTAGGACAAAGCATTAAAATGGCACCAGGCTGGACGCTGTGACCCAGATTCCTGATGGGTCTGGAACATATGTAGCCTTCATGTTCCTCTGAGCATTCCCCACCACTTTCCTCTCTTTCTCCTTCCTGCCCTCCCCCCACCTTTTTAAAAATGTTTATTTTTGAGAGACAGAGAGAAACAGGGAAGGGGGACAGAGAGAGAGAGAGGGAGACACAGAATCTGAAGCAGGCTCCAGGCTCTGAGTTGTCACCACAGAGCCCAATGTGGGGCTCGAACTCACGAACTATGAGATCATGACCTGAGCTGAAGTCGGACACTTAACCAACTGACCCACGCAGGTGCCCTTGTGCCCTCCCTCTCTTTAAGAGAAATGAGACTTGCATTCAAGCCCTTTAAAAAAAAAAAAAAAAAAAAAAAGGAATTTGCCACTAATTTATCTATCCTCAGTATAAAATGGAAGTAGAAATACACTGAAATGCATAATTCAGAGTAGTTTATAGATGCCATGCCACTCTGGAAAAATATTTTCAACTCACCTTAATTTCCCCAAAGTATAAACCACATTAAATGCTAGCATATATGTCAATAGGAAAATTATTAGTTTTTTGTATCTTAATGGATGTTTAAACGATCAATAAACCATGACCTTGATCAGGCAAAGACAATCCAGCCAAGTGTCTTATGTTAGATTGTTATTGTTGCTTTAAATTTTCTTGCCCACAATAAAGTATAATCATTCTTGTCCCTATTTTATAGGCATCAGATATCTGAGTTCAGACCTTTCCCCTTCTTTCCAATATTATCCTTAATAATCAAGAAACTGCAATAAATAATGTCAAAAGATGAGTAATGAAAATGTAAATTTCAATGTGCTATAATTACAATTCTAAAAAAAATGAAGCGCAATAATTAACGGCTTGTTCTTTAGCGATTATAAACACAAATAGAATTTCCTTTGGCTTTTGGATCCATTCTGTTGTAACAGTACTGCTGTCAGAAATGCACACAGCTGAAAGAACAAAGACCCAGTTTACCTACTGTTCTATAAATAAGGCCAAACTGTCCTGGTAGTGGCAGAGACACTGCCCACAAGTTTGGTACCACCGTTTTGTTCAGTACGTTTATATGACTGACCTGTATAAATGTGTGCTGTTTTCACTGTTGACACTTTTATAAATATAAAGAACTTGCTGAATAAATCCTGCTATAGATCTCTTTGTATCAAAATGGAACACTCCACTGTTGTGAAATCTGGCAGTTAATAAAAATAGCCTGCTTTTCATTAGATTCTCCCAAGGATGGGAACACAATAGTTTAATAGTAACTAAGCATGCTTCAAAAGGTAAACTCTTCCAAAGTAAAACAGTAAATCCTAGAAAATGTATAAAAGAAACCAAACCTTTGTTCTTCACCCCCAACAAAAGTTACCTTTTTAAATTAAGTACTCTGTAAATCATGTCTGCCTAGATAACGTAAGGTCAATCAGGTTATATGTAAGGTTCGGCAAGGTAACAGTTAATTCTGAGACTGAAGACAATGCACTTTGAACATCTTCCTGAATCTTTTCACTATGGGAGACCCACCTACTTGCATTGTAGAGTTCCCACAAGATTTAAGGTCATCATCGTAGGAGCAGTAATGTAAGTTAAATTTACCCATTCAGCAGGTTTATTTAACCATCTTATTGTAAAAACACAAACTCAAAAAGAAATGACAAAGCACCATGAATCCAAGAAGCATATATGAAGATCAAGAAACCCAGAGCGCAGAACTGCGCTGATTGATCTGAGCGAAGAGATGGTCAGCAGACTGTGAGGTAATGCAGGCCAGGGACGGGGCCGCGGCAGAAGTCAGAGCAGCCACAAGGAGAGCAGCCCAAACACACAAAAGGCTCACGGGCTCCAGGGGAGGCACTCAGGCCACGACTTCATCTATCGCCATATTCATTCTCCATCAACCTACTCTCTCTGCTCTTCTCCAACCTGAAATAAACCAGCCTTTCTCTGAAATGGACTGGTGGCTCTGGCATCCTATTTAAGGATCCTGTTTAGTTCCAGAAATCTGGGAACACTTGCCTTGATGCCACCCCCACCCCCATTACTTTAGTTCCCCCGCAAGAAGGCACATTCTCAGACACACCTTAACAAAATGCAACTGAGAGAGTCTGGTTGGTTTTTTGAATTGTCTGTCTGGTTTCTTCTCTAATAGGGCCTGATTTCTTGCAGCCTCAAGCAGGTCAGTCGTGCATTTCTGGAACCACAGTTGGCTAAATGGGGAGCACTGGGTTCTTTCCTTGAGCATCTGAGCTCTTATTTGGCACCCGCATTCCACCATTGATTTAACCACCCTTATCTAAGTATTTATGACCCACTGAAACTTGGTATGCTTCCCTCCAAAACCTTCTGAAGTCTGAGAATTGGTTTGACTGAGTCAGTCTGAAAACTGCAGAACTGGTTAGTATGTTAACGCTACTAATCATCAATACATCCTATGTGCAGTTCCTTGATGGGTTTGTAAAAAAAAAAAAAAAAAAAATTCCTTTCCAACATAAAGACACCTAGTCTCTTGTTAGGCAAGGGTATGGACTCTGCAGCCTACTGCCAGGGTTCCGTTACCCACATCCTGTGTGCATAACTTTCTGTGCCTCAGTTCCTCCCTTACAAGCCCAGAGGATAATGATAGTACCTCACACACCCTGGAAGGCAGGACCAAAGGAATATATGTAAAGCACTTTGAAGCGTGCGGGAACAGAGCAGGCACTCGGGAAATTTCTAATTTCTAATTAGCCAATATGGAATTGAGCAAAAACTCCACTTCTCAATCTCTTGGGTAGAAATAATACAAAACTCTGCAATGATCCAAGTTTGCTTTCTAAAAATCTGTGTATTTCATTTTCGATTACTGAACATACAATTTTCAATCCTACCTCAGACCTGTTCTGCTTGTCCTTGGCCCAACAAACATAACAGAAGCAAGTGTCTGACAGGTGTGGTCACACCTTGAGACATCTCAGAGTTTTATGGGCCTTCTAGAAAGCAGCCATTTTCCTTCATCAGTGCCTTACTCCCCCAAATCCCCATTCTTCACTGACTACTGCCTCAAGAAATATGGCCCCTGCCAACATAGCACCATCCTATGAGATTTCAGGAGAACTCACCACGCAAGGTTATTTTTCCCTAGGGTGACAAAGTTGATAATTTAAACAATTATTTGCTCCATTAGAAAAAGCACATGAGAAGAATTCTTCCTATGGCCTTAACTACCTGTTTTATCAAGGGGAATGTGTTTTTCTTAGATATCTGTATAATTATTTAATTCCCTCCTAGGCTTTGGAAGCCACACGTGCAAGTCCATACTGAGTCAACAGTTAGCTTCCTAATGAAGACAGGAACCCTTCCCATAAACAGAAATCAAACCAAAGGACTCCACAAGTGGAAGTCAGACCGGAAACTAAGCTGATGAGGAGACAGAGGTAGATTGCATCCATTTGTTAAAGGAGCTAACAATCATTTCAAGTTTAATACCCAACATTTACAATATAACTTAAAAAAAATTGGTATCCTTGTTCCTTTTTAATCTGGAATGAACTGCATCAGAGCACCTTGGTCTAAGTTACTAGTTCCTGAGTTCAGTCAGAATTTGCCATAGTGCCTCCCATTGATTCAGCATAAAAACCATGTTTAGCTGTTAATTTCTTGAAGTGAGGGCCATTCCTGCAGATGAAATCAGGAATTCTTATAAATCATAAAAACTCCTTGCTCTCCCTTCTCTTCCCCCTGCCCCCACACACAATAACAAGTTCATATCCTTCTTTATAATGTTTGGTTTCTGGCAGATGTACCATTTAAATGTTTGCTTTAACAAAACTTTTGTGTTATCTGTTTATATCATAACTTTGGAGGAACAATATATATTCCACTTACAGCAAGTGCAGACACAACCTACCAGTAAAGCCTATTTTGTTCCTCAGAGTGTGAGATTAATATCTAAGTGTGAGAGCTTTTCTCACACTTTGATGTTATTCTCGCATTTGTAACGTCAATGTATTTCCACATTTCAAAAAATAAAACCTACCACCAAATCCTAAAACCATGTAGCTACAAAATGCCAGCACATTCCTAGGCCCAACTGCTTTGCCGGACACCAGGAAAACAGAGCAGGAGGATTGCCACAATGGGTGGTAAGCTAAGAGAGGCAGCTCAAAGCGATAAACCAGTCCGCTGGAAAATCTAATGGACACCAAGACACTGGGGGCCAGACCAAATATATCATCTCAGATTAAGTAAGAGAGACAAGCAAGTAAGTAATAACCATGATCTTGACTCAACTGGCCATCTCTCTGCATCTCTGAAGCATCAGGAAAACCATCCCGTGGTTGTTTATAGGTGGAGTGAGGCAGAGAGAACCTGCATGCTGGGGCAGAGGAGAGGGGAGTAGCTTCTAGGTCCTCAAAAGTTCAAGGAAAAGGGCTCCCTAAAGGTCTGAGTGGCATTTGTTTTCCACATCTTTATCACGTGTCCTCCTTTCTTAGGATTGACTGACTTAAAATGAGTGTGCCACTTACAGAATTTATTCTCCACTTTTTAAAAAATTCATTCTCCACTATTTTGAAAGGGTATTGAATACGGCCTCATCATCCAAGCACAGAGTAGCTGGCTCTCATTATCATTCCCCCTCCCCACAGAGTCTTACTCCTTCCAGAAAGATTTGTCCACACAGCTGTTCAAAGATATTCCACTTTCCCTGTTATCCTCCTGTATACCATTTCCCACCCTCTCCACCTTCTTTCTTAGATGGTTTTGTGACATGGATGGGAACTATTAACCAGTTTTAACACCTGACATTGGAGATGGTCCATTTCAGTGATGGTTAAGTTCATAGTTCAGTAAATTCGTAGCCACTATCTAATGCTTGATGTTCGATCATGGCTATCAACAATCCAAGCAAAATTATTTATTTTTTTTGTAAGTGTGGTTACTAGTTTAAGAGGGAAGAAAGCACACAATAGACTGTAAATAGACCAAACAGAATAAACACCTTGCCACCACAATTCAGAATTAGGGATGTAAGGAGATTTTATTTCTTATAAAGGAACAATAATTGAACACACAGCTAAAACGACAATCATCCTAACAGAAAGAGCAAACAATCTAATGTTTATATGGAACCACAGAAGATGCTAAAAAATGAAAGCAATACTGAAAAAGAAGAACAAATCAACAGGCATCATACTTCCTGATTTCGAGTTATATTATTAAGTTATAGGAGTCCAACAGTACAGTATGGGTATACCAAGAGGCATAAAGATCAACAGAACAGGATTGAGGGCCCAGAAATAAACCCATACACATATGGTCAACTAATACTTGACCAGGGAGCCAGGAATACTTAAAGAAGAAATCACAGTCTCTTCAATAAATGGTGCTGGGAAAACTGGACATTAACATGTAGAATAATGAAATTAGCCCATCTTATACCACTCACAAAAACTAACTTGAAGTGGATTAAAGATTTAGAGGTAACACCTAAACCATACAGCTCCCAGAAGGAAACATAGGAAAAACCCTTCTTGACATGGGTTGTGGCAATGATTTTGTTGTTGTTGTTAGATGGGAAACCTAAAGCATAACCAACAATAACAACGACAACAACCAACTATAGAAAATAGTATCGAGGTTCCTTAAAAAATTAAAAGTAGAACTAGCACTTAACCCAGCAATTCTACTTCTGGGAATGTTATCAGAAAAAAACAAAACCCCTATGTTGGAGAGGTATCTACACTCCCATGTACATAGCAGCATTATTTTTAAAAGCCATGACATGAAAACAACCTAAGCACACATCAGTGGATGAAGTTAAAGAAGTTGCAGTATTCTCTCTCTCTCTCGCTCGCTCGCTCTCACACACACACACACACACACACACACACACACACACAAACACACACACAACCATTTGTGACAACACAGAAGGACCTTGTAGGCATTATGCTAAGTAAGTCAAAGACAAATACTGTATGACCTCACTTTATGTGTAATCTAAAAATAAACCGATTTGTGCTTACCAGATGCAGAAGTAAAGAGGGAAATAGGATGGTGGGCAAAGGTACAAATTCCCCATTATCAGACACGTAAGTACTGGAGAGGTAATGCCCAACCTGATAACCACGGTTAACATTGCTTGTGCGGTGTATGTGAAAGTTGTTGAGTAAATTAATCCTAGGCATTTTCATCACAAGGGAAAAATTTTTACTTTTTTTATCTTTAGATGAAGGTTATTAACTAAACTCAGTGTGGTAGTCATTTCATAATATATGTGAGTCATTACACTGTACACCTTAAACTTAGACAAAGCTGCATGTCAATTATACCTCTATAAAACTGGGAGGCGGAATTCATTTGTGCAAGGGAGGAAGACAATTAGCCCGATTAAAGAGTTTCAATTAACACACTTCAGAGACACTAGGACAGATGAACCAACCCAAGGCTGACACCGAGGATGGTGATCACAATAATGGCAATTATAACCCAATCCCACTATATTGCACTTGAAATTTGGTTCAGAGTGCTTTCACAGACAGGGTATCAATTCTTCCTCAAGGTTATGCTCTTAGAATAAATGTGATATTTATGAGCCTTCAGTCCAAAGTCAAGATGGTCTCAGCTGGGCCTATGATATTTCTTAGCATTTGCCATGTTGGCATCCACCCTTTCCAAAAAGGCATGGTCCACATCCAATGACTGGAGACCAAAGGTAGCAAGCGTCAATGAGGGAGAACAATTATCGCTCTAGATCCAAAAAACACAGCCATCACTTCTCAATATGAATGAAAACTAAGATTCTGAAGAAATCTAGATCTATTTATTCTAAAACTTTGAAATACTGAACAATCTGATATGTTTTATTTCTCTGCAGGCTCTTAATCATTCCTTTACTGTGCAGCAGGTACAGCACAGAAAATATCAACTATAGCAGTTACTTGTCTTTCAAAGATGTTCTCTAAGAGAGAAAGGCAGCCCATACTTGGAGATTGAAGTTCAACTGCTTTGTGCTTTTGATTCTAACCCTTCTTCAATAGACCTTAAGCTCTATCTTGCAAAATTAATTTATCACGTACATGTGTCCTCATTTGTAAAGTGTCCCCTTTCTAGGCACTGTGTGCTCATAGCTTGAGTGACCTCACAGTTCAAGAGGCCTTAGCCTGCAGCAGTGAATCCCAGGGCTTTTGTCAGTGTGCTGGACCTTTCCAAATACATTCTCCAAAACCACACACCGCACCTCCTCTCAGCACTAGTAACAGAGCTAAACTACAGTTAGCATTTTACCATATAAAACGTGGGCACGGATGAGTGCCATGCGTGCTGATCAGTTTGCATTATGTTAAATTAACAGTAATGGACAACTATAAAATTACACATTTCATGCATTAAATTTACTGATGAAATAATAGGTAATAACAGGTTACAATTCTGATATAAATATCACACAATCAGTAAATTCACTCAACAATAATGAATAACTTTCAACATTCCATTTCCTGGGAAACAATCTTGAAAGAGGAGCATATAAATTGGAAAGTTATTGTCCAATCGGACAACATAATTACCCTGGAAAGAGAAATACAAGAGGCTGTTAACCTGAAGCATACGGTTATACAGACTTTTACATGCTTTATTTATATTGAGTCATTTGGGAAAATTTAATACAGCATCACCTCTATTTTGACATGCTGTTTTCCTATCATTCATTTTTATGGTGAAAAAACGCTAACTCCTAAGCTTGGAATAGGACCAGAACAAAGGTGGTAATTCTTGGTAATCCAAGAAAGTGAGAAACATATGTATTCGGTTCTTAAGATTCATTTGAGTTTTTAAAATAAAACAACATGATTTATTTTTGCTCGTTTTTTTTCCTCTCTCTAATTATCTATGTGCATGAGACATTTTTTAAAAAAGAAGTACTTAAAAAAAGTGACTCACGTAGACGTGGGATGGAGTTAGATGATTCTGTGTATGCTGAATGATGTATGAATAAAAATATTCAGAGAGCAGACTTTACACAATATGAAAACCTACTGCCTCAGGTTGGCTGTCATTACTCCCCAAGGGGCAAAGAAGACCACTCTGAAAACGCTCAAATTGCAGAAGTTGCCTGTTGTAAGCACAGATCTTTGGAAATCCTTTGCACAATGTGTGAGCTTTTTCTATCTCAAGAAATCCAAGTCCCTTCATAACTCAAGATCAAACTACTACCATCAGCAAAAAGCTTATGAGCCACAGAAAGAGAGACTCCTACAAGATGCGGGGGAGGGTCTTGTTCTGCACAGTCTAGACTGTTCTGTGAGATACTCGGGTTCCTCAGACATTAAGAGGTACTAAGTGGAGAAAAAAAACCTAAGCAAAAAAAAAAAAAAAAAAAAAAAAAAAAAAAAAAAAAAAAAAAAAAAAAAGTTCTTGCAGCCCAGTTAAAAAACTTTGTTCTAACTACAAACTTGTGGGTCTTTAATATGCTAATGTACACTGGAAAGCAACCAAGAGCAGTTACAGCAGTGTTTCGCCAAACTAAATTTCCACAGAACTACAACACCCTCACCAATCACCAGTGTTCCATAGAAATCAGTTTGGAAACACTAGTTTCAATTTAATAGATTAGAAGAATTAGAATAGATTAGAACACTTTGGGGCACCTGGGTAGCTCCGTTGGTTAAGCAGCTGACTTCAGCTCAGGTCAGGCTATCACAGTTCTTGCATTTGAGCCCCGCATTGCTGACAAATTGCTGACAGCTCAGAGCCTGGACCCTGTCTCGGATTCTGTGTCCCCCCCCCTTTCCCTCCCCCACTCCTTCTCTGTCCCTTAAAATTAATTATACATTTAAAAAACTTAAAAAAAAATATTTTGCCTGAAAAGACCCAAAGTCTTACTTTCTTTTTTAAACAGAGACATACCAACAAATAAACACTCTACTCAATACAAGTCAGACAGGGACAAAGGGAGGAGGAGGATCTTAACATGTCAACTTGTGGAGAAATTAAAAGAAAGCTTTTTGATTTCGAGGTGAGAAGAGGTGATCACATCAACATAGGGGCCACCTAAGCTAGAAGCCTGACAGAAATCCTGTAGCTTTAAGGGACGGCATTCTTGTTGGGGGAAGAAGAGCATTTTGGAAAACAAGGAGTCTGCAGGGAGATTTCAGGTGAGCCCTCTCATTCATCAATGTCTTGATGAAATCCAGCAGCTCGACCATGGGACAGCACTCACCTGCTGTCCTACCTCAGGGTCTGGAACCAGGGCCAGGTGGGACAGAGCGAGCCTAACATCTAATGGAGAAATAAAAAAAAAACCTAAAAATACATCACACAGACAAAAATAAAAACAGGCTTTCTCAAAAGCTGTTCATTCTCCCCCAGCCTCAAATTCTAGCTTCTTATCCTATGTTTTCTTTAAAAATATAGTCAAATAAGTTGGACTGGATCAAACTATTCCCTGATTGGAAGCTGCTCTCACCCCAGAAAAGTTCTGCTAGATGCTAGAGGACATCATTTGGCACTTCCCGGATTTCATTTGCACATTTTCAGTTGTATTGCTATAAATGTACCCACCGGTATGCATATACATTCACAGTACAGTGCACTGCACATACAACGTTGAACTTGTTTTCTGAGAAATAAAAGGTTTCCTTGACCTGTCAATTGTCTCCTTTTGCCAATGTCTAGTCACTTCCAAAAATGCAAAGACAAAAGAAAAACTGATTTTGACTTCACTTGCTTTAGGTGTGGGCACAAGACCAAACTCAGTGCCTAAAATTTTCGGCAATACCATGATTCCTTCAAGGCCTTTGGGAATAGGTGCTTTTGAAATCAATTATGAATTATATTGCCTGGCAGGTAGCTTAAATGACAAGCAAAAAGTATGTGTGCCTGTCTGATCAACTTCTGTACTCTGCTTAAAGATCCGGTTTAAGTGTTCCAACACATATTCTAGGATATTCTACCTGGAGGTGACCTCTCCTTCACTCTCTAATGGTTCTCCGCTAAAATTCCCAGACAATAGCTTGAAGGTGCTACGTTATATAAACAAGGAGGTCATTAGACTTAAGTAGCTTTAAGGCAGTGGTGAATCCATGAAATACACCAAAATCTAAGTCTGTAATTGCCTCCATGTTAAAAAATCGAAACGGTAAGGACAGTCAATCACCAACAGTCAATTAGGCTTTATGTTACAGCCACTAGGAATCTTCTTCCCCTGCTTCCCCACTTTCTCTCTATGGTCGCTTCCCTTGTTCCGGTCAACCAAGAGCTCCCAGCCACTTCCGGTTTAGCACTGCCAGATTCACAACCATTTTTGTTCAAACTCTTAGCAACAGAGGACAAGGAGACTAGGAAAAAGAAGTTCCAGTGGGGGACATAGGAGAGGAGAAATGGTTCAAACAGTTGGGGAGGGGCTCAAGGGGAACCTCAAGGGGAACCTGCAATCTTCTAAGGAACAGCCCTGGGAGCCAGGGGTGGGGAGCACAGGGGACCCAGAGCAGAGGTGCAGGGTTCACCTCAGGGCGGTTTTCCCAGGGGTCAGCCCATTTGTCCAGGTTTTAACACTGGTACTGGGGTGGGGGTTGCAGGAGAGGGGGGCCGGGTAGGGGGGAAAAAAAGAAGAGACTACTGTATATTCATATTTGGAGAATATTTTTAGTCTTGTGTTTTTGACGTGTGAGCTGCCAGCACAAAATACACCAAACACCTTCCTAACTCCCTCAAACCAAATAAATAAATGAGAAGAGAGGCGGCTGAAAACCTTGACAAGCAGCTTGTCAAGAAAAGCTGTTTTTCACACAAGAAACCTCCTTTCAGAACCCTAAATCCTACCGACTTCATTCTATTTGCAGTACTCTTATCTGTTAGTATCACAACGGAAAAGTGTAAATTGGACCCAAAAAACCCTCTTTATTTTTAAAGCCAAACACTGATCAAGGACTTCTGTCCACATTTCAAAAGGCTATGTTCATATTTCAGAGACTTATATATATTTTAGAAAGGGGTGCATGCATACTGACTTCTAGGACTGAAGCAATGTTCAAAGATCTGTGTTATGTACATGTTCTTCAGTATAGGTCATTAGAAGTAAAGTTTTAAGATCAGTTAAGTCTGGCATCAATGTAGAATTTGGAATGAAGAATTTATCACAAAAATTTGTGACGGTAACAACTGTAAGCCGATACATGTTATTACATCATCTTCTACCCTGTTAAAAAGTCTAACACAATTGCTCAGACTAGCAGATCACAACCCAGAGAGGGGACAAAAAAAGCTAAAAAAAAAAAAAAAAAAAAAAAGGGGGGGGGGCAGTGAAATGATCCAATTTCATCTCACTGTCCAGTATAAGAGGGCAAGAGAAACCAGAAAAAAAAAATCCTTAAATCTACTGGAGAAGAAACATGAAATGACTTTACCAAAGCAGGCAGGAGCTTCCGACATTAAGACTGCCTAGGCTGAATCAGATGAATCAGACAGCATCACGGGGTTTGACTTCTTAAGTGTAAGATCAACCCTACGTATAACAGCCAGAGCTACACGTGGGGAGTGTGGCTCCATCAGACACACACAGGGGCCCTCCAAACCTGCCTGGTATGTCACCACACACTCCTTTGGTTGAAATATTGTCAGATCACCCTGAAAAATAGAAACAGGTCACTTTCTGGAGGCAAAGAGACAAACCATCATCACCAATCTCCACTTGAGCTTGGATCAGTCTAACAGTTTCTTAGCAAGGAACTGCCACAAAAGTAGGGCTTTCGTGGGGAAGAGAAATGACAGGGTCCTGGTGTCCAGCCATTGAGTACCCAGTGGATCCTGGGCTCTGTTGGAAGGAGGAGGGACAGGAGGCTAACAGAGAAGACAACTTCCAGATACGGTTCAGATAGGGAAGCAGAATGAACTAGGACAGCACTGACCCTTCCCATGTTGTGAGGGTAAGGGAAGAAATACAACAAGATTCACAATCTCAGACTGCACACAGTAGAGACCGGTTGATAAAGGTTTTTTGTTGTTGCTGTTTTTACCCTAAAGATCTCCAAGATTTTTATGTGGACCCCCCAGTGTTCCAGCTGAAGGCTCCCCACCTTCTCAGAGCACCTGCAGGCACAATCCTCAGTTCCTCAGGAATGTATCTGTTATCTTCCTTTTTTAGCTTCAATAGGAGAGGTCCAACCCTGACAATTATTCTAATTCATCAAGTATTTTCCTCCGAAAATGTATTTAGGAAAGACACTAACAATAAGCCATTTCATACTGATTCACATTAAAATACTTAAATATGTATTCAGGAAATAGAGCTTCCAAGTTATTTTTTCAAAACAGCTTTAACAGATTTCAAACCTGACAAAAATAACCCAAGAAAGAAAATTCAGATCAATCTAACTCATAAATAATGATGTAAAATATTAACTCAAACATCAGCAAACAAAATTAGCCAGCACAATAAAAGCATATCATACAACTAACCAGGCCTAGTTTCAGGGGTACCACGATCATTCGGGAACAGAAATTCTACTTATAGGATTCATAATATTAATAAGCTATATAAAAAAGACTTTAAAAGTATCTTCATAGATGCTAAAAATGCATTTGATAAAATCAAAGTCTACTATGACTTAACATTAAATTAGGAATCTATGAATTCTTCTAACTATGGCAAAGATATTAATAAATGTGTCTCAGCTCAAAATCCAGAATCAGGCTTAATGGTAACACATAAGTAGCAATGTTCCTGGGACAAGAATGACCACTACCAATACTCTGTAATTTTACACTTTCCAGTTAGCACCAGCCCATGCAATTAGGAGAAAGTCATTGTTATGGACTGAATGTTTGTGCCCTGCCACCCCCAAAATTCCTATGTGGAGACCCTAACCCTCTCAAAGTGGCTCTATGTGGAGGAAGTAATTAAAGTTAAAAGAGGCCCTCGTAAGAAGGGATACCGGAGAGCTCATGCTTTCCTTTGCCTCCCTCACCTCACCTTGGACTTTCGCCCCCTGGAACTCTAAGAAATGAATGTGTGTTACTTAAGCCTGCCAGTCTATGGTATTTTATGAGAGCCCGAGCAGAGGCCTACAGTCATGAATAATAAAAGTTGGAAAGGAAGAGGCAAAATTATTATCTTTGAAGATGATACATGTATCAACCTAGGAAACCAAAGAGAGTTAACGGAAAATGAATGAAAACACTGAAAATTAGAGGATTACAAAACTACTATACAACAGCTTTTCTTATACATACCCAAGCCCATGAAATATAAAGATACGGTTTCTAAGAGCAAAAAGACATACATTTTCAAGAAAAGTTTTAAAGCATATTGAATCAAGAATAAACCTTAACATCCTACCGTGAGACATAAAATATGGCAAACTAATGGAAAGACACAGTTTGTTCACAGATGAAACTTGTAAAGATGTTACTCTCCCAATTACTCTAAATTTAATGTGACCCCAACAAAAAAGCCAACAAGAGTATTTTGGACACTGGGAAATTTAATTCTAAAATGAACATGGTCAAAAAATAAAAATAAAATAAAATGTGCACGGAATACTAACCTCTGCAAATTGGTCAGGAAATATGGGAGTTATTAGCCCTACTGGGTATTAAAACATACTATAAACTAAGGTAATTAAAATAGTTTGTTACTAGCCCAAGAATAGTGAGAAAAAAAGGAGCAAATTCATTTCAGAAATAGACATAATACACAGATTTATTACATAATAAAGCTAGCATTTCAGATGTGGGACAATAAAGGATTATCCAATAAATACGTTGTTGTGATTGGCCAGTTACGAGGGTGGGGGATATAATGCTCGTTCTATTCTCATGTCCTACATCAAAATAAATCCCAGATGGCTCAAAAATTTAAATGTAAAAAATAAAATTGTTAGAACAAAAAAAAATTACCATAAGGAAGGCCGTACTAGGCAAGGGACAAAAAGCAAATGCCATAAATTAAAATATAAAATAAAAAGTAAGGAGACCTGATAAATTTGCATTAGCATTTGAAACGTTTGAAAGGCAAAGAATACCAACAACAAAATAAAAAAAAATGATAAAGAGGCAAAAAATACTTGCAGCTCCTAAATAAGACAAAACGTGAATTTCATCCAAACAGAATGGCTTCAAATCATTTTGAAAAGGACCACAAACCCTGTGTCAGAATGGAGGTTGGTTTTGCACACTGGGCTCTTTTTCAGGAAGAGACGCAGAAGGTGCAGAAGGTGCAGGAGGCTCCCAGGGGAGTGTTCTCAGTGTCAAGCCGCAAGGGGGAGAGAAGGAGCCAGGGCTGCACAAAAGATGTTCAGCAATGAAATCACAACAAAGACCTCAGGGTCTGGAGCAAGGACAGGGACTGCCGCACTGGTAACAAGGGATAGAGCCCTCAGAATCCCTTACGCACCAATAGTGAGACCTGGGTATGCCGGGTAGGCCCAGGAAGGGAGCAGGCTCTCAGCAGAGGTGGTCCAGACAGCGGTGGGGTTGGACACAAAGCTCCTTCCACTGCAGCCTGCGCAGCAGCTGAGAGCACGCAAGCTTCCTTCTTAAAGGACAATCTGGGCAGCACAGCTCAGCAGCCCCTGAGGTTAATAAGAGCCAGCTCGTGGAAAAAGAAAAGCAAATGGCTAATGAACATACAAAAAAGATGTTCAACTTCATTCACAACTAATACAATGCCAAGATAAAATGATGGTCAATGGAGAATTGTTAATATTGAGATTCATACATTGTTGAGGAGTTTGAATCCCTAAGACCTCTTTTTTTTTTTTTTAATTTTTTAATGTTTTTTTAATTTGTTTTAGAGAGACAGAGAGAGAGACAGTGTGAGCAGGGGACGGTCAGAGAGAGAGGGAGACAGAATCCGAAGCAGGCTCCAGGCTCTGAGCTGTCAGCACAGAGCCAGACACGAGGCTCGAACCTACAAACTGTGAGATCATGACCTGAGCCAAAGTCAGATGCTTAACCAACTGAGCTACCCAGGCCCCCCCCGAAGACCTCTTTGGAAGACCATTTGGCTTATATTTCTAAATTGGAAGTGCACATATCCTTTGACCCAGTATCTTCACGTTCTGAATCTTTAAGAATAATTCCTGTGTATATTCCAAATAGGCACAAAGCCCATTAATGCTGGTTACTGGTTTGGAGTGCAAGGATAGGTCAAGGACAAGGACAGGTTACATGTTTCACTGTATGTCCTGTCACGCTTTTTTTCACGATTTTTTAATGTATTTATTAAGTTTTAAAATAGTGGTCCAAAAGAAAATCTGAACATGAAATCAAAATATCTACCTATACAGTTTATATTTATGACCTATGTTTAAGGTGTTTTCTGTATCTAGACAAACCCTATTGTTTTCATTCTACTAGAGCTAGACTACCTCCTGAGTTGTTTTACAATATCATAAACATACTCCCACTTGCAAGCAATCTGCATCAAGTCTCTAGATGTATTTGTCTTCTATAAAGAAAACTACACCAATTTAACTCAAATCCTAGTGGTTATTAACACTTTTGGAAAGGAAACTGAGCTACTGAAATACTGTGTATGAATTATATCGAGTGCTCGTAGTTACCCTAATATGGACTCTAATTCAATCCCAACAGCCCTAGCGGTTATGCTCTATCACTCCCCGATTATCAATGCGCAAACAGAGTGTTCAAAGGTTAAGTGACCAGTTCTATTTAATGCAATTAAAAGTAGCCAATTTCCAGTCCATATCTAGATGTTTACCTCTTTCTACAACATGCTTCTGCCTCCCAGTGTATTTTTCTTTTGGCTCCCCAAATATTTTGTAAGTAACTTAAACAGCTGGGATGATTAAGTACAAGTGGTCTGATTTCCATTTTTTCCTTTTTTTTTTTTTTAAAGAATATTAAGTAATCTCTACATGCAACATGGGGCTCTAATTCACAACCCCAAGATCAAGAACCCCATGCTCTGACTAAGCCAGCCAACCACCCATGATTTTCATTTAAAAAATCTTTTTAATGTTTTATTTTTGAGAAGAGAAAGACAGACAGCGTGAGCAAGGGAGGGTCAGAGAGCGAGAGCGAGACACAGAATCTGAAGACAGGCTCCAGGCTCTGAGCTAGTGGTCAGCACAGAGCCTGACACGGGGCTCAAACCCACAGACTGCAAGATCTTGACCTGAGCCAAAGTCGGATGCTCAATGGATTGAGCCACCCAGGCGCCCCTCATTTTAAAGAAGACTGAGTAACAATAACTGGAAAATGTCTCTCTCTAGCTCAGACAGCTAAAATTTCACATACTAGCACTCTACCCTTCATCTACCTACTGTCTCCTTTTGAGTAGGCTTTCATCTGATCCTAAAGCTTTACCAAAGAATTCAAAGCAAGTGTGATCTCTGCTCAAGTCTTCCTTCTTGGGTTGCCATCAGGGGAATTAGAGGAAGTACGTTTAGCCAAGAGCAGAGGTAGGAGTCTAGCACTATTGTTTTCCTTTCCATCATTAAACTGAGGCTAAATAATGGAAACCTATTTTTGTTTGGGCAAACCATTTGAATATAAGGGGAGAAAAATTGTGAGGCCAAAAAAAAAATTTAAACAGAAAAAAAAACCCATCACACAGTAAAAGCATAAAGGAAAAGATGAGGTTTCTCTTAAATGTTGAGACAATTCATTTATCTAACGAGTTAGAGAATGGTGGGTACATTGAGTGTGTTCCTGATTTTCTAGGTCAACTCCTTCCCCAATAAAAAATTACCGATGCTACCAAAAGTTAGACTTGAGTCAATGGCAGAAATCTTTTTTTAAAAAAGATTTTAATTGTAAGTAATCAGAATGAATAATGTTTGGCTTAAGAAAGCATATTGAGAATTCCGAACCTAGATAGGGTTGTTGTTATCCAGAGGAGAGACGCTATATTGCTTATGCTTCACTAACGCTGTTTATCATTTCGCCCAGACCCTTCACTGGAGATTGCTCTGCTTCTCACTGCCGACCATCTGTTGTCATCTACATCAAGGATCTACATCAATCCCTACTAGTTGCTATACCTCAGAAATGCTCCCTCTTAAACCACACAAACACACACACACACACACACACACACACACACACACACACACACACACGTTAATCATTGCTGCTTTAGAACTCTGAGAAAGGAGAATGCATCTAAATATACCACCCTCCCCCCCCACCCCAGTGCATGCACATCACAGGCAGCAACTTTCATCTATAATTTAGGAAATGGATGCAGTTCGGCAACAGTTAAAGACTAATTTCTTATGCTTTTTGCGCATTTACATAATTGATTCGCTAGATAATGCACTCTGCTTCCTTATTTAATAAACATGTTAATGATTTCAGACAATTACTCAAAACTGCCTACAAGTGTCTGCCTAAGAAAAGCAACAAAAAATAATTAAAATGAAAATACACACCAAAAGGCACATCCTTCATATCACATTACACAAGATATTAAGTCAATATGTCACCCTGTCACCAGTCACTTGCTACCTGCTGTTATACATTTATTCAAATTCTAATGTATTAGCTGAGGCTGATACATTGGTTAGACACCCAAGCGGGCCAACACACAGAGCGAGAGAATAAACCTGGTGCTTTGTCGGGGTACAGGCAATAAAATAGCAGCAGCGGAAGGGGAGGGGGGAGACAATAAAACACAGGCTAGAAACAGAAGGTTGAAGCAGACATTTTCACTAGAAAACCCACTTCAGGCTATTCATGGTGGGGGGCAGTCACGGGGGAACGAAATGGATTCTATTTCCTCTGCCACCCCTTGAGCACCAACCAGGACAAATATCACAATAGGTCTGACTTGGGCAGACGCCTCCTGCGTTCTGGCCACTTTCAGGCTGTCTTATTCCTCAGAACCTGCACAGGAGTCAGCCACAACGCCATGGCCTGAACCACAGACATGTTCACCTGAAGGAAACTGAAGGACTCCATAAGCTGGGTAGCTAGGACTTAGGCCTTCCATGGTGCTTGGCCAAACCACCTGAGCTTGGCTCATCCAGCTCCTGATAGATCCCAAGTCACTGGAGTACTCCAAGTCACAGCCCTCTTCCCCAGCCTTCCAGGAAGAGAGGAAGGTCACATCTGACAAGTCCAAAGGACATTAAAGAGAGAGTGTGGATGTTTCTAGCTCTGTGCTACAAGATAGCTGATTCTGGCTTACGAAATCCTGGCTCCAGTGTTCCTAGAAGACAGCCTAGGTTGGAGACCAAGGGGAAAAAGGGGGGAACGGTTTGGAAAAAAACAATGTGTCTTCTATTAGTAACTTCTTATCTGCTAGGAAAGAAGGTAATAAGAGTAAGGAAGTAGGCAGGATTTCTTAACCAGATGAAGCTCCTTTCTCAGCCTAGGTGAGGGAGGCACCCATGATCTCAGTTCTCAAACAGCAGTTACGCATCAGAATCGTGAGTGTGTGTGTGTGTGTGTGTGTGTGTGTGTGTGTGTGTGTGTGTGTCCTATCTTCAGGTTTGTTTACCTGCCTACTTTGTTATAAGCTCTACCTGCGTACAGCCTGGGAATCGTGTGGAGGGAATGGTGATCGACAGGACATGGCAGTAACAAAGGCAGTTCATTCAGAGTCACCTTAAGAAATACGTACTTTATCAGGAAGGTTAAGGAGAGCCACCAAGGGATTCAAACAAAGAGAGAGCATTGCCATACCTTTGGCAACAAGGTGAGAAATGATGTGAAAGGGATGGAGAGATGAGGGAGGAGGTCCTGTCAATCTGGATGAGAAGGGGACCAACGGCATGGAACAAGGGTGTGAGCTAAGAGACGGGAGCATCGAGGTTTGGAACCATCTGGCCAGAATAGCAAAGAAGTAGGGGATGCTGGTCTCTAATGGTTGGAGGTAAACAGGGATACGAGCAGAGAGTGGAGGAGGAGGAGGTGGAGGAGGAGGTGGGAGATGAGGGGAGGTAGTGGTCACTAGCTCTGCTTTGCTCATGAGGGATTTCAGGTACCTAAGGTACATTCAAACACAGGTATACAGTAGCCAGTCCTCGGCTTCTGGCTCGTGGTTTAACCTTCCCAGATATCACACAGTCCACTCAACTACAAAGGCAAACAAGGGTGATCTGTTACCTAGTCACCAAATCACCTGGAGTATTATCTGGAAGCTTGTCCCTAGCCTCTGTGAGGCATGAAAGCACACATCCCAGTCATGAAATACAATGCATCCACTCCTATGGAGGATTATTAAAAGAACTAATAAATTAATTCTAACATCTCTGCTCTCCAGAAAATGAAAGGAGAACAACAAAAACAGGGTGGGTAGGAATACTCTCAAGATGCTTATAGCATTCTTGCCATTTCACGGTCAATTTATTCAGGTCAGAAGGTGGAGCAGATTATGCCCTGACCAAATGTTCAATATCATTAAGAGGTCCTTATAAATCTATTCAGTAGTGAACTTAAAATCAGACTATAATAGTAGCATGTAGTCTGTGACTGGTCCAAGATGGAGGGAGGTTTGGATGACCTTTTGTATAAGCAAGAGTCTACCTAGGTGACCCTTTCTGAAAGCTGGTTAAACAGGCAACAGACAGACCCTGCTTACAAAACCTGTGATATAGAGGGGGGCTCTGGCTCCGTCTGTGAAGTCACCCTTTGCAGATTCCTACACACATCACAGTAGGAAACTGTGTTCCCCTTGAAGATGCCTCCAACAAATGAGCAGAAGCTCTGTCTGGAGTTTCCAAATGCTGAGGGGTGGTTTGTGAAGCAAATCTAACGCCAGTGCTAGGAACTTCTACCTTCAGCTGACTCGGTTCATGTGCCACCACCTACAGAAAAGGTAGTTCCATCACGAGCTGCCATGAGAAATTCAACCATCCCCAGCCTGTTGGGATCATTCATGTCACAGAGGATCTGTGGGGCCAGAGGATAGAGTCTTCATTAGACTGCCTCCTCCCCCATCTCTGTGCTCAGTCCAATTATCTATGGTCCTTTTTGTCCCACTTCATCGACCACGAGATCTTATCTTTGGTTTGAACCCTGGGTCCTCCAAAGGTTTCCTTCTCTCCTAGAGTGCTCATCACACAAAGCTCATCAAAAGAACCCCACCACTGCTGCTAGGAGTTATTGCAGCTGCTAGGAAAATAGCATTCTAAAATATTTTTTTTTGTATTTATTACTTTCTTCTTCCCTCCAAAGAGGATCTGAAGAAGCTTACAACAAGGGCAGAGAGGCCCTTTAAAAAAAAAAAAAAAAAGTCATTCCTGAAGAAAACAGGAAGCCAATATACTAACCCTATAATGATCAATACAATGGTGGAGACCTGACATGAACATTAGCCAGGAACTTCTAGGTAGCCACAAAAACAGGGAAAACAGAAGTGATGATGCACACCTATTTTCCAGAGAAAAAAACTTCAGAGCAACTCTGAAAAAGCATCAACCTGTAAAGCCCAATCACTGGGTAAGAACTTCCATTTCTTATGTGACATCCATGTGACTTCATCCTGTTTTGTACTCTATTTTCTTAATCATTCAGGGGAAAGAGCAGGCATTTGACTAGGAATCAAGAGTTCATCATAGGATACCTAGCTCAGCCATAACTAGCTCTTCCATTACAACAAGAGGCAAGAACCACACACATATAACCCTTCCAATTCTAATTTTACATGTTTTTTATCATGTGTTTTTAAAATGTTTAAGAATATCACACATCGTAAAACCCCTTTACATGTGGAGAAACAGAGAATGCTCCTTTTCAATTAATTCTTAAGTCCTATGTCCAAAAACATAAAAACTTAAGAGTGTAGTTCTGGGTAGCAATAACCCACATGCAACAAGGGGTATTCTATTCTATTTATTAGAAGTAAAAGAAAAACACTTTAGAAAATCACTTATGAAGTACTTACTGGCCTCATTTAGTTGTTCCTGTTTAGGCTTCAAAAGCTCTATATCAATTGCCATTCTTTAAAATGGGATGCACAATTTAAAAATAATTCTTTTAGAGCCATCATTTGATTGCATATGTGCATACAAACAGATCATCTCATAAATTTGGTCCATATTTAACGACCTTTTTCAGGCCTCCCTAGGCTAACACTATTATGTATAACAACCTTAATTTAAACCCACAGTCAAAAGAAAACATCCCTAATGAAACACAATTTCAAATTAGAGTTAAATCTGTCTCCTAGACCAAAATATACAAAAAGGCTCTTGCTTATATTTTTAAACTTCATGTGACTTATTTAAAGATTCAAGGTTTTCACTGAAATGAGGCATAGATGACTAAACTTTCATTTAGGCTAAATAGTAACTCAGGAAGATTTCTACTGGTGCATTTGGATTAGTTTCAGTACTCTTCATCAAATACATGAAAACTAGAATGACCAGGAGAACTATACCTTTGTTTTGTTCTGCTTAAGGCCATTGACCTAGAGGGGTAAGGTGCTTGCAAGAAAACTGAACTGCCATTTCTCCACTTAAGAGAAGGATCTGTCATCTTTATGTTGCTTCAGTTGCCATTCAGGGGTTTTTTAATTAAATTCAACAGAACTATACCCATCTGTAGAAGTTCTTAGAAGGCAAAGATTCAACTTTATTGAGCAACACTATACAGGCCATGGAACTTCACAGATCATCTGGCCCAAAATGGCAATTAATTTGCTCACATACTGTACCTTTCAACCCACTGTCCAGAGCAGACATCACCAGCCAATCACAGATAACATAGATTTACTCTACATCCCAACATAGCTTCATTTCTCCCCAACATAGCACGTTAGGCCATTAATATCAATTGTGCAGGGGGGAAATGCTTTTTGCATTCTTGTAATACCATCCAAGGCTGATGTGGAGATGAAGACACCAAACTCCAAGTTGGTTAAGAGGCACAGTAGTTAAGCAATGAGCCAGATTACACCCTGAACTCTGTACTCCTTTACAGAGTGCTCTTCTACTACACACCAAGTGCCCTGTACAATCACAACATGGAAGAAGTGAATACATAACCACTTCCCTTGTGTTCTTTAGCCCCTTCCCCTCTCCTTTTGGGAAGACACATGTGGATCAATGCTCCTGATCATTATCAAGTCATTATACTTGGATCCCAAATGAACCTTAATAGGTAAATGATAAGAACTAAAACCTACTCTTGGATTCAAAAATACTGAAATCTCCCACTTGAACACATCTTATAAGTTAAACCCCACAGGATGTATACTGCACGCCAGACCTGACATTGCTACTATACACCTGTGATGCTTTAGGCTGACTATTCCCTTCTCCAAAGGTTCCAAGATCTGACCTCCAACACCTGTTTTGATATTGCGAGCCAGCAAACATTTACTTTAAACGCAGCACCAGCATTTAATAGGCTCCTGTAAACAGAGTGCTGATAGGTACAAGGCAAAATTCAAACAAAACATGGATACTACCCTCCATTTCTTGTGTCCACTGTTAGCCCAAGGTTTGTCCTGCCACTGGCCATATGCATCACCAACATGGCCCAGTCTGCTTTCGAGTCGGTCAAAGGGACTGTTCCTGTTTCTCCATCCAGCTGTCAGTCTGAGTAGCTTGGGAAAAATCCGAGGATTATTTCAAACCCTCTCTGAAACTTGAGAGTTTCTCTTTAGCTATGCAAACTAAAAACGAACAACTGTACCTCCCCATCTCTGCCAAAATTTCCTGGGAGAGAATGATAAAACCAGGAAAGGCAGCAGTAGAGAAGTACATGTTATCAACACATTTTCAATGGACATTTTTCTGAAGTCAACACCTAACACTCCCATTCCCTTAAAAATTCCCGAATTCCTAAACTGGAGCCACAGCTGAGCTCTTGCCAACACTCCTTGATAAAAAGCCACCAGAAGGAAGCAGCAATATGCAAAGTTCTGAGGAAGAGGTCAAACGTGCCAACCCACTGCAAGGAAGAGAATCATTATGGGTCTAAAGGGATACTTTCTTCTAAATCAACCACCTTTGGAACCAACAGTCTACCATTTCTAAGTTAAAACCTTGAAAAAAATTGTGTCTCCTTCAAGTATTTATTAAAACCTATTATGTGCTAAGTACTCATCCAGGGGGTGGGACATTCAGCAGTGAACAAAGCCGACTAACATCTCTGCTCTTATAGAATTCATATTTACATAAAAAAAGTCAGGAGAGCAGCTTTTTGGGACATCTGTCTATACATGTGTCCATCCATATACTCAGAGGAATTTGTTAGGTAACTACTTCATACCATGTTCGATGCTATGCAAGAAAAAAAGACCCTACCAAGCAAGTACTTACAGGTAAGTAAGCAATTTACTACAGAATAATGGGTTGCTTTAACAGACATATGGACAAAGGACTGATCAATGTACCTTACTTTCAGAAGACAAGTCCCAGCCAACCTGGCTTTTGAAGGATGAATAGGAGTGTAGCAAGGAGACTATGGGAACAAAGGCTTCCTGACACAGAACCACATCAGAGTCATGTGAGTGCAGACGGGGTTGGAAGACCCACTGAAGCTGGGGTGAAAACTGGGAAGAAAGGGTTCTGAGAGGGCAGGCTGAAGCCCCCAAGAAGCTGAGTCTCAATGCCATGTCCAGGTGTTTACCCATTAATCTGGTAGAAAGGCAGGATGCACCTACCTATCTCTGGTTAATACCATGTTCAAATAAGCTTACACTCTTACTTCTCAAATGGGATGAGGTGATTTGTCCCTCAATATTTTGATCCTCCTTTGCTAGCTTTCACCAGGCAAAGAAATGTGGGTAGGACTGGCCCAGGCTGGATGGGGCCCAACAGACCCCTAGCAATAGTATTTTCTTCCTTTCAACCACTTCATCCAGAGCAGCTGCTAACTCACTAGCTGTGCCAGAGAGACTCTGTGGGTCTGACGGTTGTTAATAGGCTTTATTACCTTGTTGAGTATCTCAAACTCCAGTTACTAATTACAGGGCACCGATGTGAATGTTTGGCTATATAATTTTTGTTAATTGATTTGCATGAGGGGATTTGGGCATGTCATACTCTAAATTTTCTTCTAGCTCTTAAAATGCCATGACTCTGCTCTATGGCTGCATGCATCAGTAATGACCTTGTGTATTCTGGATTGCAGGTTTCATGCATGGGCTCCCTCTTCAATTGCTCAGAAACCTCAGGAGCAAAGTGCTACATGAGGACACACAAGGACATGGAGGCCCAGGCTGTAGTGGGATTCCGCCAGTATCACTCAGGCTGGCTAGTATTTACTGATCTCTTAGCAGTGGGCAGACTTTGTAGGGGTAAGCCACTTCCAGCCACTTGGACATCTTGCCCACAGTGGGCTCACGTAGCTTACTGACATAAGATTACAAATGCTTACATTGGACAGTAACAGTTCCTAAGGAGACTCTCCATTTCTCCCTCCTGTCCCAATACCAAGGTTTTTAACGTAACCCCCCCACCTTCTCGCACACCCAGTTCACCCTTTTACCTCCCCAAAGCCCATGGCTAATTTTGAAGATCGTGCTCCCTGCCAACATTTTGCTTTATTCTTTGGGGTCTTTGAAGGACATTCTTCTTCTTAACATATTCTGTTTATGGGACAGAAAGGGGTACAGATAGAAAAGGCAAGACAGGAAGGACCCACAGATAAGCTGTTTTCATACTTATATACCAGACATCCCTGAGACCATCTACAACCAGGATGGTTGCTCAGTCAGACCCATAAATCTTTTCATGCCCCAGTTTTCAACATGAAAAGCACCACTACTAAGAAACTGTGAGCCACGGTACTCCATGACTAACCAAAGTTCTGGGCAAGAGGTCCATACAAAGTATCTGGAATGGAAAGAAATGGTTCTCAGTGACCCTAGATGATCTGTCATTCATGTGGGTCATAAGCCATCCTGGCTAAAAATACTACGTATTCAAGTTTTCAAATAATCTAGGTTTCCAATACAAATTAAAGGGATTGAAGGTCATTACATAATAAAGCTCTTCTCACAGTCCTATATTCTGTTGGCTTCCTCAAATGGGAAAGAAGGTGGTGGAATTAGACACCAATTGTATCTATGCCTCCATGTGCATATGTATGCAGCATGAAAAGGTCATTGGTTAGGTTACTATGTCTGCCATGTCTTCTGGCAGAAAATACATGTTGAGACTTTTGGCTGGCTCAAAAATAGAGCATGATCTCAGAAATGTGAGAAATAGTAGTTCTGCTTTATGTATTATGAAGGGGGCATCCACCCTGGGCAGGGAGGTCTTTGGGCAAATCAATGACACAGATAGTATCACTTCCCTGGCTTAAAATATTAGAATAAATATTTCTTTAGGCATGCATATAAACTTTAAACACAGCCAAATACAACTCAAGAAAAAGCACCTAGTATTTCCGCATTGAAAGGCAAAAAAAATGGGGGTGGAATGAAAAGTTCAAGATCGAAGCTAGTGTAGGTGTTAGGCTTCCCTTCTTCAAAGGGATCTTGGCAATTTAAGGGGCATCAGGCCTGGAAAGATCTTTGGAGGTAGTCGTTGTGCTACAAGGTGACTGAGATCATTCCAATGGGAAAGAGTAAGGAAAATATCCTCTTGTATGATGCCTGACAAATTCTGTTTCATCTTCAGCTATTGGGGGTGGGGGGGATTTCTAGTCTCCAATAACATTAATTGTCCAACCACAGCAGAAACTTGACAAAGTCCAATGATGTGTTTAGATATATCAAATGTAGTGAATCACTGGGCACAGCTTCAAGGATTCAAATACCTCAAGAAAAAAGAAAAATACAGCTGTTTCTCCTCCTAATATTCAAGGTGAAGGGAGACACTAGGGTTTCAATCAAACCCAGGTACCAACGGGCAAGTATGCCTTCTGGGCTTTGTTTTCTGGAAAATGGGGTCAATTATACAGAGAAAGATGCTACCGACTGCTCAGAACCCAACTGGCAGGGTGTTAATCCATGTCCAACTCTCCACTCTCCTCACCCATGACTTTTCTGGAACAAATTCCCTGAAACATTTGATGAAAGATCTCATGAGCTACTCAAAAGCCAAAAGGGCTGTTTCTACTCTAGGTGAGAAGCTGGTTTCCTGTCACTTTTTTTTTTTTTTTTTAAGAGCATGAAGCAAAGAGGAAATAATATAAAACAAGGGGAGGGGGAGGTCAGAAGAGAGGTATTAAGATATTTAAATATCTTTTCCTGTTACCATTTTTAAAGCAATTCTAGAGTTTTGTTTTGTAATTCTTGCAAATGATCCAATACAAAGGGGAAGAGGAGTCCACTTGAGAGAGTAGGTTCCTTGAGTGGTTCTTTAAAGCAAAAGAAATAAAAGGAAAGAGTCACTTCTCCCCCCACACAGGCCAGCACCCCCTACAGTCCATGAGTCATAAAATAGCTCCTGGAAGAGGCAGCTCCATGGAGTCTTCTCAGCTCTTCTCTATTATCTTCCCCAGAGACAGGGAGAGATGGAGCCAGAGAACAGCCCAGCAGGAATCTGTGGGCGTGAAGAGCAAACAGGAAGCCTGAGCCCCCAGGAGGCAGAGGCGGTTTGGGAAGGAGAAAAATCTGGGTAACTTTGGCATTCTAAGAGGCCACCATTTAGGTTTACAGGCAAGGCTTGGAAATGTCAAGACACTTAGGAAGGGTCTTCTCCAGACCCCTCCACTTTGCAAATGACTTTAAAAGAAAAAAGGTTAGTAAGTTTGTCCACGATCACACTTCTAGGATCTCATACTGGCCCATATTAAGGCTTTGCTTTTTCAAAGGATTTTCTAGAATGTAAAGCACAGCCAGACACACTGAGCTCAACACCATCTATCTTTTGTAATAAATGGTAAGAAGGACATTCATGTGAAAGAATCTGGGGACCATCAGAGCCTCAAGTCCCCTCTAAATCTCCCAAGCAAAAGTCTAATCAATACATTTTCAAGGTAGAATTGATTCTTTTCCAAGATTCAAAAAGAACATAAAACCCATATGATACCCCTAGTACATCTTAAGTAGAATTCTTAAGTTAGTGCCTAGTACATGGTAGGTGCTGCTTAGGTTTGTGGGATAAATAAATAATCAAAACAAGTACTTCGGCCAGATAGGAATACATTATGTCATCTGAAACATTAGGTTTTAATCACCTCTCAGGAGAGAAAAATAGCCCTTTTGGCAAGATGGAGGATATAGACAATGCCATCAATAGAAGAAGGGATTGAATTCAGAGAAATTCCATGATGGGCACAGTTAATAAAGAATTGTGTGATGCTGGGCAATTACATTAGCACCTTTTATTTATCTATCAAGAAGCACAAATAAACTTATTTGTGGAAACCAAGTAATGTGTGACTATGAAATCAGGTTATAAAGTTAATACTAGACAAGACTAGCTATTTGTGCTACACAAATACCATTTATCTGATTCTTCTAGCATCTTGCATCCAGCTTTGTTGTAACCCAAAGCCCATGGTCCTCAAATAGCCAAAAACCAAGGAGTACCCTCCCCCCACCACATGCTACAAACAATGAAAGGCATTGGGCACACACAGATGAAAGGCCTTGTGACTGATTTTATGTAGATCTGTGCCACTAGTGTGTACACCCCCAAGCCACAGAGACTAGAGTCCTGTAGACTAGTCCTAGCTTAGTGACTGCCATACAGTAGGCCAGTCTTAAATGACTGTTGAATAAGTGGATGTGCAAAGGCAGGAACAGAGGATCAGATGAAAATGAAAGCAGTTCTGAGACAGTCAGCCCATGCCTCACACCCACATTAGTAAAATTCCATGATCCGTGGAGCTGCAGAGAATAACAATGTCAGACCTCAGAGGCCTGTGTATGTTCCTTGCCTAGAGCCAAATCTAAACCCCTAGAGAACAGGGGAGCCACAGTTCAATTCATGGCAGGCCGTGCCAAAGCCCTAACCCAGCTGCACAGTGACTTGTAAGATAAGTCACCCAGTCCCCTTCCAGAAGAGTTTGCCATGACCACTATCCCTAATGGGGTGTTGATCACATGTCAGACACAGATGCCAAGCCCTTGTCCACAGAGTGTGGGATGAACAATCCCATCCTGACAGATGTGATCTCCAGAGTGCGTGAAATGACAGCATGGAGTTTTCCACTCCTCCAGACAGTAAGGAAATACATGCTGATCTGCCCTGGCTTCAAGGAAGGTCTGACAGCCTCTTCCCTTGGAAGGTCAGCACGACTGCACATCAGCCAGATGGTTTTCCAAGTCCTGTGTTCTCAACTTTTCTACAACCGGTGGGGATGGACCAACCACTGAATTATTAATTTTCCATTCCTTCTCTAGGGTAGCAGATATGGCACATGTTTTTATCTCTTCAATGCCTAAATGCCTAGGTACCTCTTTACTTCCTGGATAACTGTCTTTGCCTTTATTAAGTAATGCTTTCTGACCCCATGCTATGTACCAACCACTCCTCTAGTGCTTTACAAATACCCCCTCAGTTACTCCTCATCCAGTCCTTTGAGGGAGGTATTATTGCTTCCCCTGGTTCGCAGATGTAGTAACTGAGGCCCAAAGAGGCTAAGGAACAACAGCTCACCATCTAGATGGCTACAGGAGCTGTCCTGTCAGCTAAAACCATATCTGATGCAAGACTTGAAGAATAAAAGCACCCCATTCCTGTTTAGGGGTGAGTCATTGGCAAACAGTCTATGACATTTAAAGGACAGTGGTGGGGCTCGAGAGTGGAGGACCACAAGAAAAATGTACATCATTTATACTGCATTCACATTTTTATCAGCATCTTTAGCCAGGAACAGAGGATACAAAGGGAAACACAGGACCCAAATGTGGTAGGAGCTTTTGTCCGATTCAGCAGAAGTCATTTTAGAAGTAGACCTCAGTACACTGCAAGGATAGAGTAACAGATAAATATATAGATGCGCAGAGATATATAAAGATAGACAGATATAAATAGATAAAACAGGGCCTCTGTGTAAATACGTTAAGAACCTCCTACCCTTTGTTAATTGGAAAACAACCAGCTCTTACAGGTCCTCCTACACAGAATGAGAGGGGGTAACTCAGTCCACATTAAGAGTTCCACTGATTAGCCTTTTCCGAGAAAAGGCCACACCTTTTGAGACCCAGTTCTTCCAAGAGGTGGCTTTGCATTTTTCTATTTATCGAGCCGCTCTCGGTGAACATTAAAACATTAAGCTTCATCTAACCGAGGTTGATCAAATTCAACCCTGAAGATCTACTTGCTGCTTTCTTATCCCTTTATCACCTACAGCCACCCCTTTCTTCCACCCAAAGCCCTTGTCAAAAACCGATAGTTATTGCATGCTAATTTCACCACAAATACCTGATCTGAATTCTAAGTAATTAGCAAATCGGGTAACCTGAGAGATGCTGATCTTTTTTTATAACCACAAAAAAAAAAAAAAGCTTCTCACGGAGGATATTTTAGTGCAAGAACATTTCCAATCAGGATACCTAACGTCGTGTTCCAAAATACCACACTGTACTGCATTCATACATTTAGGGAACATATTGACGGAAGATAATAATGTACCTTCACATCAGTCACACTGCATTTTAAATGTGCAATGGCAACAAGGTATACATTATGCATGTCTTACCTGTTTGGGCAGCTGTCCATAAACAGGGACCAGCTATTACCAAATTCATTTTCCTAGATGCCGTTTTCTGCTGTCAATGAAGAGCAGTTGTCCAAGCATGAATACGTACTGTGTTCAGGGAGACTTTTCATTTTGGGAGGATCTGAAGAGGAGGACACCCAAATGATGGAAGAAACAATTCCCATGTAACTGGGGGGGATGGGAAATAAAACAGCCATGTAGTGGATTCTGAGACAATGATTTCTTCCATCCCTTCTCTACCCTCACCAGCTGCAGATCCTCGTTGTTCTTATTTATGAAATGGAGACACAAATATGTGCCTACATCAGAAGGCTGTTGGGAAGCATCTTTTTCAAAGATGTGACAGGGTTTTATAAACTTGAAGCAGAACCTCTACTGTTACTGATAGGGATCACTAATCCAACAAGAGACAAGAACAAGTTCGAGCAAAAAGTAATAGCAAAGTAGCAAACCTGCCTCCAATTAGCAATGCTAGGAAAAGCTGTTTCGTTTATGGGCATTAGCTTGTTAGGTCTTTAGCCTTAGGTAATGTATGTAAAGTAACTATGAGGTGAGAAAGATAACTTCTTATAATTTACAAGTTCATGTTACATTACATATTTTTTCACAGCACTGTTGTTTTAACGCTGAACCACATTTCACACTAGAGTATCTTATGGAGCTTTAATATTCAGTAAATATGCTTGTTTTTAGGACTTCAAATAAACATTAAAAAAAATCCCTGCAAAAAAATAGCATTTCTACAAATTCTGAGAAAGGCACACTAGAGAGAATGGAGTAAGGCCTCTTCTTGGTCCATTGCTGGTGCTCAGGAACCGCTTGATGAATAAATGGATGAGAGCGGGCACTGCCAAGGTGAGAATACAGACGTGGAGAATTTCAGAACTGCTTGCTATTTCAGAGCTATCGTAATTGATCATAGCCAAGACAGAATTCTGAGTGGGAACTCTTAGGGGTTCTGAAGAGAACAGTCTTCATAAATGAAGACATAAAAGTCAGTACAAAGCGAATTATTTTTTGACTGAGGCCCAGCCAATACAACGATTTGTTTAATGAATGGATATTTCCATTGGAAATCTGGGGAGGATGTTTCAGGGAGGTATAGCAATCTAACAGGTCACTTGCACTGGGAGGGGAGCAGAGATCTGCTTTGAACCAACTTCCCACAAAAGCCATTACATTCCCAACAATCACCAGGGTTTTAATTATGCTACATGGGGGAGGGTGTGTGGGTGAGCAAAGGTGGGGGTCAACTTATAAAACTGGGTAAAAAGGAGTTGCTCTAGGGATCCCACATGAACCCCCTTGGATCCTACAGGAGACTCCACATGAACCCACACCTTCCCAGGCCCTATGTGGCTCCAAGGAACAGGGAATCCAGAAGAGCTATAGTTACCTTTGTCAATTTCTCCTACCAATGTATAGTGATATGGGGCGGGCAGCATTTCACGATACTTAGGTGGCGTGGTATAATAGAAGAAAAATAAGAACTTTTGAAGTTGACAGACCTGGTTCAAAGCCTGGGGCTGCCATTTTCTAGCCAAATTAACCAAGGCAAGTGCAAAACCTCTGAGTTCAGTCTGTCTTCTGTGAAATAAGATCAATAGTATTTATCTCAGAGATTGGTTCCGAGACCTTAATGAGATCATGTAAATACACCTACATAGCATGTGCTCCATAAATGTCAGTTTTCCTCCTTTCCCATCTTCTCTTCATGTTTCATTGTTTTGACTGTTTTCAATTCTACTATTGGGCTTGGTCACACCTAAGTACAAAAACAGGATTCCCAAAAGTCTATGTATTATTTGAATCTTTAAATATTAAGCATCTTAGATTGTGGCGGGCATAGACCATTTGAATATGCTAATTATGTGATTTCTTCTCACAACCAATCCAACAAGAAACAGCTCTTGAGGTCTAAATGAAAACACAGTGATAAAGTGTGGCCACAGTTATATTATAGTACAACCAGGATGGACTGTATATGTAGCCAGTGAAAATCATTATTTTGAACTTTTTAATCATATGGGAAATGCACATACTATAACGTTTTCCACAAAAAGTATATTTTTTTTTAACATTCATTTATTTTTGAGAGACAGAGAAAGACAGATCATGAGCAAGGACAGAGAGAGAGAGAGGGACACACAGAATCAGAAGCAGGCTCCAGGCTGTCCACACAGAACCCGATGTGGGGCTCGAACCCACAGACCGTGAGATCATGGCCTGAGCTGAAGTCAGATGCTCAACCAACTGAGCCACTCAGGTGCCCCCACAGAAAGCATATTAATATACAGATATAGAATGTATAAAAGTGCTCATTACTAGGACATTTTATTGTTATATTCCAAAATGAGCATATGATTGGTCTGTAATCAGAAACAAATTAAGGATGGCTTTAATAAATATTTCATGGTATAGTAATGATAGGCTTCCATGAACTTCATTGAGTCTGCTCTCAAACAGCCAGCATAGCTTTCCCCTACCATATGTACACACTGACATGTGCCCTGCATCAACAGCCCTACAGGAATATGTGCGTTGAAGCCACCAGGTCAAGTCCCCAGTTCTAGGTCATTATGGTGGCAATGGCTTCTAACAGCTAGTTTTGCTCTTTAACTATTAACTGAAAAGTTTTTAAAAGCTAAAAAAGGAACCTTGGCAAGTGAGTATTTTTATAGAAACCAATCTTGGCAAAAATCCTGTCAGGCCCCACACAGTAGTCACAGAGGATGGAATGTTCATAAAGGAGACACTGCCAGTGGGGGCATTTCTGGTGCTCAGAGTCCTAAGGATGCTTCCACACTAGCTTATGTGAAATGGTCTTGGGAAGGATCCACTGTCCGTGAAAGAAGGAGCAAGTCATAGCTCTTTTCTTCCTATAATTTCAAAATGTTTATAAACTAACAGAACTCAAGAGTTGGCTCACCTAGATCAGGTGCCTTTTTTAAGGCTTAAGAAACACAGGTCCAAGGTGAAGGTTAAGTGTTTGATCTATGGTCCGTCCCACAGTTAGGGCAAGAGCAGAGACCATACACAAGGTCTCCAGACACACTGCATACAAGCTACTTTGGCCAATTCCACGGCTGGGCTTTCTGTTACCCATTTTCAGCTACTCATATCCACATTACAATTCTTCAATCTAACATCAGAACCAAGCCCACTATTACTGAGGAATCTGAGAGGACACAGAATGGTCTTATGCTTCATTTAATAGGTTCAGGACAGGTCTTCCATACTATGTCACTCACTGCACCCAGCAGAGCAGCTCCTAAGATGCACAGACCCAATATATGTTGGATGATACATCAATGAATGTATGAAATGCCAATGGCTCCAAGTAGCTAAAGAAACACATTCAATACGATTACACATTATGATTTCTTCCCATCTAGTTCAACGGTTTTTACCAAAATTCCACTTACTGTTTTCCAACGATTGATTTCTCCATTTTTGTGAGTGTATCATTGTATTTATCTGTTGCTTTAGTATTTGTATACCAAAGCATGGCAGGCTACCTAAGAATTCAACAGTCAAGGTCCTGAGTCCTGAAGGAGAAACGATAGGGCTAGTGTCCCAGTATGCACCAGTTGGCCAGGGTCAGTCAGAGACTGGAAGCCAGCACCATGACAGGATAGGGCACCTGTGACAATTTGTTCAGAGGCAAGTCAGCATTCCAAAATCCAGAAACAACAGGACGTGCAGAAAGCTGACAATGTGACAACAGAAAAGCAAAGCAAACAGGACTAGCAACCAATATATAGACATGACCTAACCTTCAAGTAAAAGTAACTCATACTTTGCACTTCCTACTGAAGAACAAGGATGTTAAAGGAAGAGACAGAAGGAAACGGAGATCAGAAATGTGGAGACCGGGGTACACAGGTAAGACATAAAAACAATGGCAGCAGGCTAGGAGGCAGAGCAATCATAGCTATTCATTTGTTCTGGAGCAAAGATGACTTCCACCGTTTCTCACCAGAAATCGGTTGTCCTCACCTCATCTCAAAACATCCCAGGGGCACCTGGGTGGCTCAGTCAGTTAAGCCTCTCTTGATTGCAGCTCAGGTCATGATCTTAGGGTTTGTGAGTTCAGGCCCCGCATTGGGCTTTGTGCTGATGGCAGGAGCCTGTTTAGGATTTTCTCCCTCCGTCCCCCCTCCAAAATCAACATTTAAATAAAATCCCACAGCTAGCCTACAACCATACATCCATTCTTGGAGAGCCTTTGACATGCAGAGGATTGCAATGAGCTCCCTACAGATTATTTCTTTCCAAAAAGGGGCTGTTAGCTCCACCATTCACATGAAGAAATTTAAGGCAGGGCTAAAAGAAAATGACTTGCCCAAGGTGACAGAGACTAACTTGATCCAATTTGTAAGCTTAGAGGGTAGGCTCAGTCAACTGCTACATAATTTAAGTACCCAGGTACTAAAATAAGCTTAAAAAAAAAAAAAAAAGAAAGAAAGAAAGGAAAAAGCCTCTTAGAATTGGAGATCCTCTCCCTCAAGGGAGGGCAGATGACTCAGCGACCTTTCTCAGATCACAAACATGTGGAAAGTACATTCTTCAATATAATTCATATATTAACATGTGGGTTTTCTTCTGGTTGAGGATAAGGTCCCTCAGCACCTTACAGATAGTCCCCACATTCGTCATCTTTCTGTAGTCTCCAAACCCCAAAACTGCCAGAGTCGCTGGCAGGCTGCTAATTTTCTTCCGTGGTAAAGCCTCTCTACTTGAGACTAATTAGGGAGCAAGGGGGTAGAGGATCAGCAAATTACAAGGGAAAAAGTTTGCTTTTTCCTGAACCATCGGGTGTCACTCTTCTTATCAGGAAGAGCACAAACCATGTACCACAACCTTGCCTGGCAGAGGTCCTGCTTTAGTGAAAAGGCGAGAAGGCTTTGTAATAAGCATATCACCTTGCAGGCTCTTCCATACCCACTTGCACTCCGCTCCTCGCGCTGCTCTGGATGGCCCTCTCCTCTTGAGCAGAGCTAGTGACACTTGGCTCTACCTGTGACATGGTTATCACCAGCTCTCCATCAGTAAAGCCTCAATTCACACATCCTTTTTTCTCTACCAGATCTGCAGATTATATAGAGGTTTCCTGCTAAGAGCTAAAGAGATCTGAAGCCGAAAGACTGATGGCTGAAAAATGAGCAGCGAGGTATGGAGGTGAAACAGAAAAATAACCATTGTTGCAGGTAATTAGGGAGGGCCTTCCGAAGCACCACCACCAAATTCCAAGTGCCCATCAATGCCGAAGACTGCTCTGCTTACTGTGCAGCAAGAATCTTTTCCAAACCCGACTCAAGAGTCCTGCCCCAAGACACACTACAGTCTGTACTACCTGCCCCGACTCCCACCACCCCTTCACACACCCCTGCAGCTCCCACTGAAAGGGAGGCGTCCCATTTCTCTTCCCAGACCCTTCTCACAAACCCCTCAGAACGAGCTGTGATTGTCAACAGGGCACTTGTGAGTGGTAGAAAGCCCCATTTCCGGCTTTTTGCCTTCCTGCTGCTCAGCCTAGGGGTAGCATCCCCACTGCAACAGACAATACAGTAGGAGGCATCCAGGGACAGCAGTGGTTTTCCACCAGCTTCTGGTAAGGAAAAGGTCAACTGCAAATTGAGTGTGGATGGAACTCCAATGGTCATCCTTTGGAGTTATTTCTTCCTGGAATTATAGCCCCGTCTTCTCAACACCTCAAAACCAACCAAGTGTATCCAAGTCTACGCCTATTCTAGGAGCACTTCTGTGATTTTATAGTTGCTCCTGCTCTGAGTGAATACCTCTGTCTCATTCTTTATTTTGATCCAATGTTTTTATCCTAAACCCATGGTGGGGTTTTGAAATTTTTTCCCTAACCCAGAAGAAATCCCATTCCAAACTCCAGTGTATAAAACAGACCAAAAGCAGGCTGTCTGTTCAGAGAGGAGAGATGGGACCGGGATTCCACCACCAGCCCCGGCCCTGGAGAACTTCAGGGTTCTGCAGGTCGTTAAGATCCCGGAGAGTACAAACGCATGATTAAGGCGTGGAGAAATGTGGGTGGCTCACAAAATTCAAGAAGGGGAAATCAAATTCCATTTTGAACATGGAAGCTGAACGTCTTCAACCAATTCTTCACCATACAGGCCAGGAAGAAACGTTCACCTCCTAGGCCTGCCTTACAAAAATGAAAACTCCTGCTTAACCCAGGCACTTCGAGATAGCTCATTTAATCCCCACAACTGCTTTCTGGTTTATAAATTTTCAGCTCACAGGTAAAGAATATAAAGCTTTGGTCAGAGAGGTCTGCCAGAGACCTAAGTGGCAGAACCCTGACTCAAGTCCAAGGCTGGACTGTGAAACCTTTATTCTTCATAAACGCTGGGCAACCTCAGATGCAAACTTTCAGATTCCTCTGTCTGAGGATCATTTAAGAGTGGACGCACCAGACCAACGGGAGAAAATTCTATTAGGTGGAGGAGAAATAAAGCGAACCTCAAGACTGGAAGGGTGTGTGTGTGTGTTTAAGACAAGCATTTTGACTAACTGCTTGTTTAAAAGGCTCTTGAGGACCTTCAGGAAAAGAGCAAGGGTAATATTGACAGTTTTCAGTACCCATTAAACTGGCGAGTTTCTACTGTGTATCTACCATATGCCCAGATACTAGAGAGAGGACAGATGAAGACAACCTGGAATGACAGAAAAATCATCCCTTGGCCTCAATATAACTAGAGAAAAGGGCCAGAGCCAGAGATAGGAGTAGGAATGGACACTGAATGGGAGCAGGACCAGAAGTAGTACAGAGGAAAGGGAGGATAGGGAAGAGTGTAAGTAGTAAACCAAGAAATTGTACATCCGTTGATAATCATTATACCATCCTGCATTTATTCACTGCCATTTCACTGAACCTCACCGCACCATTGTAGTATGCAAAGGGCTTACATAAAACCAAGCTTTATGGCTGACGAACATGTAGCCTCAGACAGGTCATCTTACCCAAAGTCACAGAGCCAAGTAAGCAAAGATCCAGGTCTACATTCCAGACGTCAGGACTCCTAACACAGTGCCTACCTCACCACACAGAGGGCTCCATGTGAGAGAGAAATCCTGCATGTTACCCACAGCTACTCCATCTGCCAAAAGCTAACATGGTAATAAAGAAGGTTTTCTCTAACTTATATCTCCATGATCAGATTTATTCTCCCCATCATCCTTACCGACAGTTACCTGTGCCCAAGTATATTCACCTCTTATAAGCCTTCACAATCACACAGAATGAAAAAGCATTTGTCAGAACGTGTCTCAAATTGGCTGCAAGGACCGCCATCCTCAATCCCCCTCCCAACACACACACACACACACACACACACACACACACACAATCGGCAACATCCCCAACTCTTCTTCCATTCGAAATCCAGTCTTTGTTATAATGACATCTAATCAGGCTGTGGAATCAGCTGAAATGCAGGCTTCCGTAAAAATCACTGCTCATTCGGTACTCAGCAGTTAAGTCTCTTAAATGCCAACCTGGTAGGAATTAAGAAAGTTTTCTTCTTCATTACAAGTCTCAAAGCTATTGAGTGCTCTCAATTTCCAGCTGAACCCAGGTATTTGTGTATTCCAAGAGGATATAAGTGTTCTTTCCCTGTCTACTGGATTTTAACAATTTGAATTACTCAAAGAAGCTGTGTCCACATCATTTTGGTGATGTCTCGTTTAACACTAAACCATTCATTTCCATTTCCAGGTATTTTTAAACCTTTAGACATCTTTGGAGATGTACATGAGTCAACTATCATTTTTGGCTGTGATTAAGAAGTTAAAGTTACTTTATAAGCAGGACTCTGAACCAACTAGCCCTACAATTTGGCTGTGAGAACACTAGGTGGCGATAGTGTGCTACAACCCAGAACCAGCAGGGCTGGGAGCAGGGGACATTCCCCATGCCTCCTGTGTCCAACCTCTTCACCAATGCCCTCAGATAATTCCCTACCACATTTAAGGTGTTACTTTTAGGATAGCATTTCAAAAACCCACCTCTGGATGCAGTTCCTCAATCTGTAATACTCAGCAACAAGTCTTAAACCTGGCATTCTGGATACTCCAAAGTGACTGAACCCACACTCAGCCCCCCACTACTTTCCTAAAGACTCCTCCTATTACAGCCACGCTTGGGCCTAAGTTTCCTGCATGCGCGTACACACACACACACACACACACACACACACACACACACACTAGCAGTCCTAACTTTTCCCACTTCTACACATTTGCTCTAGCTCTTCTCAAGCGTTTCCAAGTTCTAGAACAGCCATCCATCCTTTCAGGCACCAATAAAGTCCATGGAAATCTTTCCTCAGACAAAACTCCTCCAAAGGGGTTTTAAAGCCCAGCGTTCCGTTAGTATTTGTGAATACATGAAGCATTGTTTCCTGGAGAAAATTTGTTAACTACAGGTTAGCAAACAGAATTTTAACAAAATACTCCCAGCTTCAATGCTCAGAGGTAGCCACTCGATGGTATTAGGGTGTATTAACTATTCATCTCGATATTTTAAGGTAAGCGCATGCTATTAAGAACTGGGTCACAAAACCTGCTTTACACACTTCACTGTATCTCTTGAACATCTTTCCATGTCATTAAAAAACACATAAGGCGTGTGAGGATTCCTTCCCCGCAGAAGGCAACGCAGTGTGGTGGAAGGCACGCTGGGCTTGAAACCAAAACACAGTTTCAATGCTGGTCTGACATGTACGTGCTGTGTTTGGGCAAGTTATTTAACCTCTCTGAGCCTCATTCTACATGACAACGCAATGTTTACCTCAGTCTCCGGCTGCCTAAGGGGGAGAATTCACATGAGTCTGTCTAGCATGGAACCTGCCTCACAGGGACCCTCAATCCTTAGTCGTTTTTCCTTTCCACCTTCATCAGCATGATTTCTTCATGCTTCCAACCTCCACTACTGTTTACATCTCTCTGCGACTGTATCCTCTAGGTTCTGCCCTAGAAAAACTTCTGAAAATGCTATATTCTTCCTACCAGGGTCTAAGACAACACTTGAAGGCGGGGCTGGCTGGACTCCTCCAACAGACCTCTGGAGCCCCCTAAGCACTTGCTGGTCCCTGCTCGGGGCCTTCTTTTGCCTGAAACATTGCCATTCTAGGCCCTTCCCTCTTGTATCTCTGTACATACCTTCAAAGGCAGTCTGGGCTTCTTTAGGGCCTTGCTTTGACTTTGATATTAAATATTCAGTCTGGAGCTTAGCTCTTTGGGGTCCTGACAATGCCTCTGTGCTTGGCATCTCCCCACCCCCACCCCCACCCCCAGCTTCTCTCTTGGCAGCCTGTTCCACACAGCCTCTTCTCCAGACCCGTGGTCTCTCTGCTCCCAGAGGGTAGACTTGCTCAGTGAGAGGAAAGGCACCATCTCCCCTGCCCCTCTCCTCCACCAGGAAACACACACACATTTCAGGGGAGAGTGAAGCCACTCTGAGGCTTTCTTCAGCCTTACACGGCTTCCTTGGCCTCAGTTTCTCAGTTGTTGTGCTTTGCACCCCATTTTCATGAAAAGGCACTTTCTTTTTTAGCTTTTTTTTTTTTAATCAGCTGATAGATCTGTATTGGATGCTAAAACCACTTCCTGTTTTCTCCTCACCACCACCCCGAGAAACTGCCTTCTTTACCAAACGCCTTAGACAAGAGTACACAGCTCACATTAATAGGACAGTACAGAAAAATTCACCTGATGTCATCACAAAGTTCAGTCTGATGTGAACCTTTCTGCCAACTCTGCTAAGACAGCGAAACCGAAAAGAAAGTTCAGAAGGCAGTGTTCTAAGCAAGACATCTTACTCCTGAGCATCACACGAGCACCCAAGACTGGGCTCTGGAGCCAGATTTGAACACAATTCCCTCTCATACCACATCCTAGCTAAGTGACCTGGGGAAATGGCTCCAGCCTTTCCAAAAGCCAGTTCCCCCACCTGTCACACGGGGACAGTACGAGACCTCCTATCCTACTTTTTGATGGCACTGAAACAGGTCACCACAAGCTTATTGGCTTAAATCAACACAAGTATATTACTTACAGTTCTGGAAGCCCTCAAATCAAGGTGTTGGCAGACTGTGCTCCTTCCGGCGGCTCTGGAGAAAGTTCATCTTCTTCCCTTTTCCAGCTCTGCGAGATCACCTGCAGTCCATGCCTCATGGCCCTTCCTTCCATCCTCAAAGCCAGCAGCCTAGCACCTTCAGACTTCTCCCAGCCTCAGCCCACTTCCCCCTGCTTCCTCCACGACCGCTGACAGGCCTCCTTCTTATAAGGCCCTTGTTACAGGCGGCCCACGCAGATCTGCTAGGATCATCTCCCGTCTCAACCTTCATTTTCCACACCTGGCAGTAACGTAGTCAAGGGTTCCGAGGATTAGGGTGTGGCCATCACAAGAGGGCATCATTTTGCCTACCACCCTTCTCTCACAGGACTGTCATGAAAGTATAAGAGTTCATGATAGTCGACCGAACAGTGCCTGGCACACTGAAAGTACGTCCACCATGACAGCAGTACGGCAATACTAGCAGCGGCAGCAGTAAGAGAAGGTGACCCGTGAGCGCTCGCTGGGGTCAAGTGGGGTCAGGTGGTTCAAATATTAACGGGAACAAAGGGAAGTTTTACTGGGGTTAGATAATGCCCAGAGACATCCTTCATAGTTTTATGTCCTCAATATCTTTACAAACAAAAGTGAATGGGGGACGCACTACTTTTCAGTCCTCAGAGTAAAACTTAATGTTAGTGCACTTGGTTCATGCAGCTAGTGACCAGCAAAGGCAGGATTTGAACGCTCCTTTGTCCAACTCAGGAGCTTATCTTTCTTCCAGGCACCAGGACACAGCAACGTGCTGTGCTCCTATGCACCTGAACTTCAGAACTAATCCAGGCCTGCCCACTGTCAGCCAGCACACTCTCTCAGGGCAGAGAGCAGCTCTGTTCTTCTCCGTCCTTCACGGCCCTACATCAGCGGGCACACATGGTAGGCCATGACGCCATCGTTATTTTGTGAGGAACCAGGGGGAGCTCAATGAGACCAGTAAGTGCCTCTCAACCCTAAGCAAACATCAGAATCACCTGCAAGGCCTGCCGACTCAGATCCCAGGCCCCGCCCCTTAGACTTCCTGAGGTGTGGATTTGCATTTCAAGGAAGCACCCAGGTTTTGCTGCTGCTGCTGCTGGACCAGGGGACGCTTTGAGAACCAATGTTCTGGAGTGGTCTGGAGGTAAACCCACTGGAAGAGAACACATTGCTCAGATGTGTGGTATCAGGGCTCACTGGTCCCCACCCACTCTTCCCACTTTCTGATCTCCCCAGAGCTGCCAGGGCCCTTTGACTGATACTACCCAGCAGAGCGGAGGGTGGCGGGGACATCACAGAACCTACAACACCTGCTCACTTTTCCTCTCTGCTCCTCCTGATGATCTTCAGCAGCAGCCTGGGCTCTATCAGCAGAGAGACCTGAGTCACCTGTCCACCCAGTCCCTGCGGCTGGGCCAGACAATGAGAAACAACACAAGACACCGAGCATCACCTCTGGAAATGAGGCAGTGGGGAAGTGAAGCACTTCTTTTAAAGGGCAAAGGTTCTTGGGGCCCTCAGTCCTTTATACCTGACCCCCACAGCTCCAAGTCATGAGCCTGACCAGGGTTTAAGGAGTTTGGAGGCCACGCGTGCAACTGTGCGCCGGTGGTGTTCTTCAGCTGTGACCCCTTAGGCTGAAGGGCATGCATATTAGCATATTTTGGAACAGCTGTTGATGAAGATTTTTAAGTTTTGCTCAGGGGACTGGTTGTAATGAGGAGCATTTTATGAGAACAATACATATTGTAGACATCTGAATATATTTCCATGAGAAAATAAGGATGAAGGAAACAAAAAGATAGTATAGCGCTCTTCCGCAGCAGATGAATATTTAATACACTAGGGCTTATCTTTAAGGGGAAAAAATGCCCTTTGGAATTTTACATGCTTCCTACGATTGCAATCCCTATACGAAATGACAAACACCACAGCCACTGGTATAAATACCATGTATTTTGTTATTCCCTTATTACAGTGACACAAAGACCAGCTGTTACACGAAGTATCATGAAAACATAAATTACTGGTTATAAAGAATGCGTTTAAAGCATGAGGCCATCCCAACCCGGCAGGGCTGACATAGGCTGCCTAGAACAAGTCTGAGGAATGGATGGGACAGGAAAGGGAGTCCAGGCAGGATATGCAAATCGCAGGACAGCAGCCAACAGAAGCCACAAGAGGGGCTCTGGAACAGTTAAAAGGGGGATGAAGTGGAGTTCTCAGGGGCCCCGAGGAACAATTCTACTTTCAGTTGACCCTTGTCACCCCAAGAGGGACCGATTCACAGATTGCTTATCACCACTATTTTTAACTTCTTGGCAGAATAACACAGTGCGATGGGAAAATCGCCCAAAGTAAATACATACTCTCATTGGATTCTTCTCCTGGCAAGTAATTTTCTATTATTTTCCATTAGAACCACTTCCAGGATAAATCACGCTCCAGAGGCAGAGCTTAAGTGTGAGGGTCCTCCGATGACCATCTGCCTAGACTAGGGGGCTAAGGAAAGGCATGTCTGCTCCCGGCTGTCGATGCGGTGGCCCAAATAAGCCCTTTGAGATGCTTTCCAAGCTTCTCACTTGTGGGGCTCCTATTTATTGCTATTATTATTCCCCTGAGTTTTGCTCCCAAAAAAATTACACATAGTGATATATAATTATTTTTCCATGAGACGGCTTAATAAAAATAGCATCTTTGACCATTTTCTGCATGTCAGGCACTGTACATGCATTCTCTCATGGAATCCTCACCACATGCCCATGAGCTGGGTACTAGTATTATCCCCATTTTATACTCGGGGAAACAAGATCACAACAGAGGTGAAGTAACTTGAGATCTTACAGCTGGAAGGCCATGAAATAAATCTAAGAACTCAGATCTGTCTCCAAAATCCGTGCGTTTAACCAGGGCACCGTGCTACCTTACCTTATCCGTGTTACCACTGTGTTAATACAGTTCCACACCAAAAAAAAAAAAAAAAAGGACTAGTTAAACTAGGTACAAGCTTGTGAAGGATAAATGCCCAACTTGCATTGGATTTTTAGAAACACCTAAAATATCTTGAGGAGGCCCATTAAAGTCTTCAGGGACCCCAAGCTATCCCTGACCTCACATTAGGAACAAATGACCTAGAACCACCCAGACATCATTTGCAATGTGAATCTTCTAGGTCCGCACAAAAATAGCTAGTTAAAAATACTGTCAGATGCCAATGGGATACAAAGTCAAATACAGTCAAACTCTGAATGATATTCAAGGCCGTTCTTAAACTGGCCCTCCCCATCTTTTCAAATCCATCTTTCAGAACTGCATTATTCACACTGAGTCTGAGTCAATAGGTGAGAAGCCAGGGAATCTGGACTTTTAGCAAGCTCCCCAGGAGATCGGTATTGGCATTGGCAGGTAAGACTGAAAAACATTTCCATCCTGATCATGCCCATTCACAGACATGGTAACTCTAATCTCCTAGGGCAACTCACCATTTACTAGGCACACTACCTACTCTCTCAGCTTCAGGCTTTGCTCCTGACTATTCCCCCAGCGAGCAATGCATAGCTCACCCTTTCCCCAGGCCCAGCTCAAAGGCTTCCGTGGGGAAGACTTGCCTGCTGTCTCCTGTTAGAATTTGTCATGTCCTAGCTGCCGCCACAGCACCCTGCTTACATTCTGCCTTCTCTTATGATGAGCTGTCCCCCAGTCTGGCCCAGTAGATAGTAAGCTCTTTAAGAACAGGACTCAGGGGCATCTGGGTGGTTCAGTCTGTTAAGCATCCAACTCTTGGTTTTAGCTCAGGTCATGATCTCACGGTTCATGAGTTCAAGCCCCACATCCACTTCACACTGTCAGTGCTTGGGATTCTTTCTCCCTCTCTGTCCCTACCTCATTCATGCTCTCTCTGTCTCTCAAAATAAATAAATGAACTTAAAAGGAAAAAATAGGACTGCGGGGCATCTGGTTGGCTCAGTTGGTTAAACGTCTGACTCTTGATTTCGGCTCAGCCCATGATCTCATGGTTCGTGGCTCTGAGCCGCACCTGGAGCTCTGAGTCAAACTCTGCATTGAGCTTGGAGCCTGCTTAGGACTCTTTCACTCCCTCTATCTCTGCTCCTCCCTCATTCACTGGCACATGCACATGCGCACACACACACTCTCTCTCTCTAAATAAATACATTAACATGAAAAAAAAAGAATAGAACTGATTCATACTAACCTTCTTTGCTCCCTTGTCCTTAACACAGGCATTGGCCATAGAAGGCTCTTAATAAGGATTAGCAGGTCTAATTGCCACTGGAGACCAGGAGTAGCTGCTGTGCTAGAAAGAGACTTCTCCCCTCACTGGCTGGAAGGAGGAAAGGGGTGGGGGAAGGAGAGGGGCTCATATAGGAATTAAACAAAGGGAAACAAATGACCCAGAATTAATAACACATGGGTGATTCTTAGGAACCAGTATTTCACTATGATCAAAACTTTCTGTAATAAACTCTGACATCAAGTTTTAATACTTGTATCTGTCATCATTATCGACCAACTTCAATCACACCAGAAATGGAGTGATGGTCTCCAGTGCCCAGCACCCTCCGGGACCCAGGGAAACCTCACTCACCCAACTCCACGTTTTCAGTTTGCATCTGTTCCCTGGGGGGAATACAATTCTACTGATTAATAGCCAATGTTTATTGAAGACCTCCTATGCTCCAGGCACTGAGGCCTCTATTTTTATGCATAATATCTAATCCTCACAAGAGCCCCCTGAAGTATTCTTACTGCCATTTTCTAGATGAGAAAACTGAGCCCAGAGAGGTTAAATAACTTGCCCCAAGTGACTCAGTTAGCAATGCTGGAATTTGAGTTCAAATGGGCCTGACTGCAAAGCCTATATTCTTAACTACTCTACTAATTTCTTGAATAAGAAGATCCCTACAGTTTTACAGAGTATAAGCAATGACATCAACATACTAGTGGAAGAAGGAAAGACTCTGGGCCCATCCTATGCCCAACAAGAAAACACTCTTTCAGAGGACAAAGCTTAATTATGTGAGCGCACACTGCCAAGAGCACAGAGCTCATCAGACATAAAGCTGGAGCCCGCCCTGGGGAGCACTTCTAACTGAAGGCGTCACTGGGGCCACGGCCTCAGGCCTGGGAACTGTGGAGCCTGGTGCCCAGCCCTCCGTGAGCACAGGTACCCACCTGCCTTGCCAGCACTGCATCTCCCGGTGTTTCACAAAACAGGAGAGCCAGGGGGACTCGGGATACTGCTCGTCTCATTCTCTCATTTTAAACATGGGGAAACTGAGGCCCACGGAAGGTAAGTGTTCACCCAGGTCACAGCCAATGAGCCACTAAGTGGAGGCTCAAACTCCTGTTCCTTGCTCTGAGTCAGGCTTTTCTTTTTTCCTTAATTAGTTTTTTAATGACAAAAGCAAATAGGATCACTGTAGCAGTAAAATGAGGGCTTACATAAAGAAAAATGACAGTCCTCCTGTCTCACTGAACGAAGGCTTCTTCTGCCTTCCGGAGATCACCAATGTCAATGGCTCAGTGTGTACAAGTCATACATCATCACGCCATTTCCTAAACTCACACACACACACACACACACACACACACATTCTTTCTTAAACAAAAATGGAATAAACACACACACTCATTTCTAAAACTTTTAGCACTTAACATATGCTGAATCCATTCCCAGGTCAGTGAAGCCCAACACCCCACCGTCCAGAGGCTGCACAGTGTACGCCAATGTTCTCTTACAGGTGGACAGTCTGATTGTTGGGCTTGCCTTCTGCCCACCACCCTACTCCCGTGTTAAGTAATGAACTCTGCCAATATTCCGGTGGGGGGGGGGGTGGGGGCAAGGGCCTCTAACTCATTTAGTTTCACTTGGATCAAAATGAAAACCTGGTCTTCTACATGGAGGGACTAGGGGGATAGTTGGTTTTCAGAGAGCAGGTTCCATTTGCAGGCACATCAGAAGGCCAGCCATTCAAGTAAACCAGTCTGTGAAGACAACATAGTCTTCCCTGTGAACTTGGGCAAGCTGGTATTTCTTCATCTGGACAATGGGAAAATAGTAATACTTACCTTATAGATTTGTGCAATTTCATAATAAAAAGAGATAATGCATATAAAGTGGCTAACGTGATGTCTGGCACACAACAGCATTTAATAACAACGGCTACTATTATTACTGCTGCTGTTGAAATGATGGCAGGCACCCATACCTGGTCAAAAGAGATACAAAGGCTTTGATACAAATGTTCACGCCATATAAGTCTTGACTTGTTTTTAACATGTCACCGGCCTCTGGAACATTTGTCACCCTGCATCTATGGAATACCTGTTCCCATAGGTGGAGGGTCAAGGGGTTGGTGAGGAAGAACGGAACAGGGTTGGTGGGATTTCAGATTTAAGAAACGCTTTAGAGATAATCCCCACATGGCCATTCAGTATTTGTATCCTGCCTTCTATGAAATGACAGAAGAGCTCTGATGTTAACATCTAGAACATTCCAGCACCCGCACTCCTCTGTTCCTTCCAGCAGAGGAGGGGGATTCGATGTTCCAAGGGAGCACAAAGGGGTTTCGAGGAAAATGCACTTTGAAAAGCAGGTGAGTGAAAACTTGTGTTTGCAGAAATCTGTCTTTAAAAATACTGATAGGCTTGGGTCTTTCACCCTACATCTTTGACTGTGTTTATAATTTTTGTGGTCTGCACACTCAGACTTTGTTTTGAAAGGGGAATTGTATAAATCACTGTATCATTACTACAGATAGCTGAACCAAAGACTAATTTGTGGTTGCACACATGTTCACAACTATGTGAAAAATACTGCTGTCAGCACTAGGGCCCACTTTCCATCGCATCATTGTTTTTACATCTTAATGGGCTTTTGATTGTTGCAAATCTGAGAGGGAAAGTATGAAGAAATTTTTTTAAAAACAGAAATGAGGAAAATGGAAAGTGGGAGAAAGAAGAAACACAGGAAGGGAAAGAATAAGGGAGGAAAAAAATCTTCCTCCTATTTTCTTATTTGCAGCCTGAGAAGGATTTCCAAGAGCTCCACGGGAAAGTGTGTTTAGAATACTCTGATTCTCTGTTAGTTGTATTAAAAAAAAAAAAAAAAAAAAAGGAGCAACAGACCTAATATGTGTTCTTCAAAATCCTTTGATTCTAAATCCATTCAACTATAAATCTGGGTTATTACTTCAAAAGCTAGATACATTCTGACTTTCCTAAAGTGACGTAAAATATTCAATCCCAGGCCAAGAAAAACCCCAAACCAACCAGCAGAAGTCAAGGAAAATTGAATACAGAGGCTTTCGACTTGAGTTATTCAGGTCCAAGGAAATTATCTTTCATCTTTTCTTTCCTAGTTAACGTTTAAAATATTTTAACTCCCTTGCTCTAAATATTTCAAAATATAATCCAAGAGTGACCAAATTCCATTTTATGAACTAAAGAGTATAGATAAATAAATCAATTTTATCTAGAATTCTCACACCCATTTCTTTCATGGATATTAGAAAATACCAATAGTACTATGTTCCCTGGAATGCTTTTAAGTGTCACTGGAAAAAGTGCTTTTGGTATTTTGATTAACTTAACCCTAAAATAAACCATTATCCCAAAGAACTTCTTTAGAACAGGTCCTCTCTATGAAGAAACTACAAACAATGACAAAACTTTACCAATACACACATGCAACAGGAGGAAACCAAGTTTATGAATTAGAAAAAATTGAAAACAAGTTTTGTATAACTGGAAAAAAAAAAACTACCAAGATGGGGCACCTGGGTGGGTCAGTCCATCGAGCGTCCGACTTTGGCTCAGGTTATCATCTCCTGGTTTGTGAATTTGAGCCCTGCACTGGGCTCTGTGCTGACAGTGCCAGGCCTGAAGCCTGCTTTGGATTCTGTGTCTCCCTCTCTCTCTCTACCCCTCCCCTGCTCATGCTCTGCGTCTCTTTCTCTCTAAAAAATAATAAAAATTTTTAAAAATTTAAGTACCAAGAAATATCTGATTAATAGAAACATCATCCCAACGACAGAGTCCTTGAATAGCTAACTGTATAGGACACATACAATTTCTGAAGTATCTTTGGCTGGGGTGAAAACATTTTGGTATACCCCATCATTTAGCATTTTTCCATGACCCTCCCTCATCCACGTATATTTTTCCTTTGGCAGAAGAAAATCTAAACACATGCAGTCTCTCTTCTTATATGGATTCAAACCTAAAGAAACACAATCACATGAACCATCTGTGGCCTGATCTTTTGGAGCGCAATGCAGACGGGAGGTCACGGGTGTGCAGCTCTGCCTCCCCGGGGCTCCCTTCAAGCCACCCCCAGTGTGTGGGCACCTCTGCTCTACAGAGGGGAAGGGCAGAGAAGTTCCCACAAGCGTGGTCCCCGTGCCGCTGGGGGTCCCCAAGACTCTTGCAAGGAAATCCATGAGGTCAAAACTATTTTCATAATAATACTTATCATAAGAAGCAGTTTTCCAGAGGCTTCAGGACGTGTGCTACGGAGACAGACTGAATGTAGAGGCAGAGTTCAGAATCCAGCTGGCTTCTATTAAGCCAGGCATAAAAGGGATTATGTGCAAAAATTTAAAAAAAAAAAAAGAAGAATGCTACTCTTTTGTTTTTGTCTTGGAAAATAGTTATTGTTTTCATTACAATATGTTTTTTGTATTAGAATGAGGTGGGTTTATTATTATGTTAAGATAAATATATTTTAAAACTTTTTCTGCATTTTTAGTTCCTTGATGGCAAATGTAAGTAAATATAATTTACGTAAACAAAAGTCCTCGATAATTTTTAAGACCTGAGACCAGGAAGTTTGACAACAAGGGATTTAGCACAATACCTGACATACAGTAAATGCTCAATACGTGTGTGGTGAACTGACTGATTAAAGGGGTTTAATGATGACTTTTAACTGTGCAAGAGATGTCAGAGTTCAATAAATGGATACAGTCACTAAAGACCTTTGGATGACCACCTTCGGGTCTTCTGCACTCACTTACAACATGATCTAAAAAAAAAAAAGATGGTAAGAACACAAAAGTGTAGGGCAAGAATTATTACCTTAAAGATAAGGTAAAGTACTGCCTAAGGACAAGTAAAGGCAAGTAGAGGGGGCCTGGGTGGACGCTGGTACAAATGGGTTCGGATTATTGGCAGTCGTCCTTTATCCTGTCACCATTTATTTCTTATTTTCAAAGAAACAGTATCTTCTCTGACACTTTTTAGAATGTTTTCTAAAAAGGAGTAAGAATTGCACAGGCTAATGAAACTATGCAACATCCTGCATGGTTTGAGCACTTAGAACCCCACGAGGTCATGGGGTCATCTGTACGCTGGGTTCCATGGCCATAGTGTTCATGTGCTCCTCCCAGCTTTCCTCCCAGTAATGTTGACTTTAGCGTGCAAAACCTACCTTGGACAATACCTCCTTCCAAAAGCTTTCTCTGAATTCTTCTTTCCCAGAGAAGGCTAAAAATTTCTTCCTCTGTCTTACCTCTGTTTTGTGCATTTGTCTGTGGCAGCATGTAGTTAGTACATGGCTATTGAAATTCTTTATTTTCACTGTGTTGCTTAGTAGGATACGAGCACCTCGAAGGTGCAGGGCCCATGCATTGTCCGCCTTTATGTTCTAGTACCCACTGCAGCGCCAAAATATAGATTACTCATTCTTCATCAGCCATCTAATAAGCACATAGGAGAGTTACCAGAATTAAGTAAAACGCAAAAGAATAATAAGGAAGTGGTGAAATTCCATTTGTTTCCAGCCTAGCTAGAAACCGAGCACCTGTATCTTAGTGAATTCATCTTGCCCTATTCGAGAATGAAGAACAGCCCATTTCAAGGAAGTTCTCTCCTAAAAACACATCTCCTGGAAGAATATTTAGCTCTTTTCATCCTTCTGAAAGGACACAAATTGCAAATGATATAGGCAAGTACTTCAAATGATAAATTAAACCAAGGTAAAAATTCACGAGGCCAAAAGCAATACTAAAGTGAAAAACCGTCAACTAGCAGAAAAGAACTAGAGGAGGGAGGATTCTAACAATCTCTAGTACTTACGCAACATCAAAGGTTGGAAAGTCGTGCTCTAAAATCAATCAGACTTTTTTGCCATCTTTTAAGTGACATGCCTATCAGCAAAGAACACATATTTTCATTAGCAGAGCAAAAAAAAATAATTTGTACGCCTAGGGTTAGCTTTGGCAAAGAAATAGGTAAAGTAGGTCGTTTCTGTGTTTAGCTTTAAGAATATGGCCGTCTGGTGAGGATGAAGATGTGCCCACAATCTACTGTGGAAGAGATATCTACACACCTCCAAAGGAAGAGGGCATTACAAGTAGTACTGGAGTGGAAATTTCAGATTGGGTAGCTACAGGCAATTTAATCTTCTGAAAAGCTACAGAAAGTAAAAGTCTTAAAGCAGAAAGAGCTCGTCCATCCTTACAACCATCCAGTATAATTGGATGTGTATCCTTTTGTTAGACTTTGAAAATAGCAATTTATTTCTCATTCATTAGTCTGATTTCAAACCACCCTCATCAGATGTCTCAATTATTGGAGACTCCAAGGTCACATAACACCAAGACACTTTCCATATCTGTTTTCCTTACTCCATTATAACTCAGTTTTCCTCATTAGAGCTAGAGTCTTAGCCCAGGGGGAAATTTCACCAGGGGACCACAGAAAGTTAGAGCTGAAAGTCACCCCTGGAATTGTCTAAAATGGCCCCCTCCACTTTAGGAAAACCGGGGCCGAGAGAACTCACGCTCCTTGCCTGGGGTCACATAGCCAAGGACTGTCAGAAGCAGAAAGGGCCCCACATCTCCCTTCCTCCAGTTCAGTGCTGTTTCCATGATTCCAAGGCAAAGAAGTATAGATGCTCATTTGGAAAAGTGCGTTTGGACAAATTGCTAGCCCTGAGCACCATTTCCTCCCTACATAAATAAAAGCAATGCTTTCCACCTGCCACCGACACCCCAGGAACATCCATGGTGTGTGTGTGTTTATTCCCTGAAGCCAAATTATGGGAAGATGAAAGACAGAGCATCGCCATGAAGCAGCAGAGCTGAGTCTGGAAACGGAGGAGGTTAGAGGGAGCCAAGGCACAGACTTGAAAGTGGCCTGTGCTGAAGTCTAAGGAGTATCAGGATCTTTGCTTCCCAAAGTATTTGTTGATTACAAAGGGGAAAAATAGTGGTTTTATGGTGGAAAAGCCTGGCAGACACAACCTTAATTAGGGGATCAAGGTTCCCCTCCCCAGAAATGGGACAAAGCAATGTCCTGTTCCGCTGACATGGTGTGCTGCAACGGGCACGTTCCCCAAATCCTGGCTTCCACTGGAGGTACGGTCTATGAGATACCTGACTAGTGCTCTTCCCAAGGTCAAGATCATGAAAAACGAGGAAAAACCAAGGAACCCTCACAAGTGAAAGGAGACCAGGGCATAAGACAACCAAGTGTAATCTGGGATCCTAGGCTGGATTTTGGAACAGAAAAAGGACACTGGTGGAGAGACACGTGAAATCCGAATGAGGTCTGTGGTTTAGGTGGTGGTGCTGTGCCAATGTTAACTGCTTAGTTTGACAACTGTACCATGCAGATACTGTGAGGGGTGTTAATTTGGGGTGAACTGGTTGAGAAGTGGACAGGAGCTCTTTGTACTATTTTTGCCATAGTTCTTCAAGTCCAAAATTATTTTAAAATTTAAAAAATGTGTTTGAGTGGCTCATGATGGGCAGGAAACATAGCTAAAGACTTTTCAGTCCCTCCCTTCAGTCCCCAGTTAGAATCCCATTTCCCTTTTCCCTTCAAAAGCACTAGACACAAGCTCTTTTTTTCTCTTATTCTGATTATTTGTGTATCTTTTAAAAATGATTATGTTTTAAGGGCAGAGACTAGGAAGAAACTACATCACTGTTAAGAGCACCTCATCCTATGCTATTCATGAAATAAGTGCTCAATTAAGAAGTTGGATTACACCAACACGTGGAAACAATCTAAGTGTCCATCAATGGACAAACGGATAAGTAAGTTGTGGTGTATACACAATGGAATATTATTCAGTCATAAAAAAATAAGGAAATCCTGACATCTGTGCCAACATGGATGGACCTTGAAGCAATCTGCCAAGTGAAATGAAATAAGACAGAGAAAGACAAATACTATATGATCTCACATACAGTGAGAATGGGAATTAGAACTGGTGAAATTGGGATCTAAAAATAAATAAAACAAACTCACAGAAAAAGAGATCAGATTTGTGGTTATGGGGGGGATTGGAGGACGATGGTCAAAAGATACAAATTTCCAGTCACAAGATAAATAAGTCCTCGGGATGTACTTTACACCACAGTGACTACACTTAACACTACCATTTGGTCTATTTGAAAGCTGTTCAGAGAGTAAATCCTGAGAGTTCTCGTTACAAGGAAACAGACCTGTTTTTCTTTTTTTTCCATCTATATGAGATGATGAATGTTAACGAAAATTACTGTGAAACAGTTCACAATAAATGTAAGTCAAGTCATTGTGCTGTGCACCTTACACAGTGCTCTAAGTCACTCCCATCTCAGTTATAACTGGGTCAGCTACACGAGTAAGTAATATTTAATCACCCTGCTCCCCTTCGCATACCTCCCTTTGCATGTATGACAGATACATGTCTTGTCTAAATGTGCCTATCCTTGGAATTCACAGAGAAGGAAGGGTCCCAGTGCTCCCACACCTCTCTGTCGTGGCAACAATGACTCTCCTTCTCTGGAGAGGAACAGACACAGAGCATCTCCTGCTAAAGCCCCAGCCCCACCTCCAAAGAGCTCAGAACACATCTCTAACAGCTGATGTTAGAACGCACCTGCTTCCCATGGATGAGTTATATGTATTCTGTTGCATTTCATGATTTTGCCCCAAATTGGCCATTCCGTAAGTGAAAACATACCAGCTGTGTTCGCAGTCACATTTCTGTCTCTTCACAGCATCCAACACAGCACGCTGCCCTCACCCTCTGAACGCGTAAGAAGCAAGTGCTGATCTGTGTTCCTTGTGCTCTTTGCCTAGGCTAGAAAAGTGTGTGGTCATCCTCCCAAACTTCATGATTTGTATCACCTCCTCCAAGAAGCCTCCCCTGGACACCCCTCAGCCTCCTCCTTTGACAAGCCTCCTCCTCAAGCGTAATCACTTGCTGTTTTGTGGTACCTACGTGCCTGGTACAAAATTCTGCTTTAGTACTTGTTACACTGTTATCTATTTACAAATCTACCTCCCCAACTATGTAGCAGCAGCTCCTTGAGAGCAATAACTTTTATTTATCATGTCTCCTTAGCCCCTAGGGCAGTATTGGGCACGTCGTAGTCAGTGATACACGAATGTTCGCTGGATCAGAGAAGGACTGTTCTCCCCACTCTCTGCCTCCTGCTGCTCAGGAACTGACTGAGGTAGTGGACACTGGGACCACGCCGGCATTACCCGCAAGAAGTGAGCGCAGGACGCAGGCACATTGCACACATCTTCTGGTGGCTGCGGGGAGCTCACAGCCTGGAAGACTGGGCACGCTGACGAACCATAAAGTATCATCACTGCTGACACTTGTGACTTCAGTGAGCCTCTGTGGCCAACTACATGGTAGTTAACCTCCTGACCTGTTGATCTGATCTTGATTTCCCTATGACTATTAATGCTTCGTGGGAGGGGTCGGGAAGGAGTTGGGGCAAGCAGACCAGAAGGGTCTCTTGCGACACTGGGGTTGCTGTGGTATAAAAAAGTGAAATCTGCCCAGAATGTTCTCATCAAAAGCTCCGTATCAGCCAAGTCCATGCTGAGAGTGATTCTTCTCCACTCCCCCTGTTGGCACGCGTTACGACAGCTCCTATATTTTGGCGGCTGCGCTGCTATCCCCAGAGTAGGAAGCTTACAGTTGTGTCCTCGTTTCTCCCTCTCTCAGCCCACACAACCAAGTGAAAACCTCACGTCCCCGATCAGCAACCGAAATAACCAAAACGAACATGCCTGTCCATGCTGCAGGAGGAATGAAACCCCAGCCTTTGCCGTCTCCCGCTTGGACCGTGACAAAGGCCTCGCTCCCGCGGGCTTCCCGAGCTCCAGGACATCCCTATCTGTAACTCGGGCCCGACAAAATGACAGCTCCTCACCGCAGCTCTGACGGCCCCAGAGAGGGCGGTCTGCAAATCACTCCCTCCCTCTGATCTCTCACCAAACAAGTACTTGGAAATGGACACTCTTTTTCTTTACCCAGGAAACTCCGACATATCCTCCATCACCCAGCTTTAAGGTTCACTGGTTAACCTTCCCTGGGGAAACCCAAGCACACTACCTTACTTAGTACTCAATACTAAAGTTCTTTCTAGGGTTGGTCCCTACTAGAAGGGGGAGACCTGTCCATCGGTGAAATGACTGTAGAGCACAATTTGTTGGATTTAATTACTGAACTGTTATCATCTAAGCTTTCAAGTGCATTTGTGTGGTGTCTTTGACTAGACTGTAAGCTCCTCCCTTCCTGGTCTCTCCTAGCATAGTGCTCTGCATACTTGGATCATTTAGAAAGATGTTCTTGGGGCGCCTGGGTGGCTCAGTCGGTTAAGCATCCGGCTTCCAGCTTTGGCTCAGGTCATGATCTCACGGTTCCTGCATTCGCGCCCCGAGTCAGGCTCTGTGCTGACAGCTCAGAGCCTGGAGCCTGCTTCGGATTCTGTGTCTCCCTCTCTCTCTGCCCCTCCCCTGTTCGCGCTGTCTCTCTCTGTCTCTCAAAAATAAAAACATAAAAAAATAAAAAGACGTTCTTGGCAGGGGAGGCGCCTGGGTGGCGCAGTCAACTGACCGTCCAGCTTCAGCTCAAGTCATGATCTCACAGTTCATGAGCTGGAGCCCTGTGTTGGGCTCTGTGCTGACAGCTCAGAGCCTGGAGCCTGCTTCGGATTCTGGGTCTCCTTCTCTCTCTGCCCCTCCCCCCCTCAAAAATAAATAAACACTTAAAAAATTTTTTTTAAGATATGTCGGCGAATGGCTGAAGAGATAAACCACGCTATACCCCACGAGTTCAAAGCACCCAGATTCTGTGGTTCTCAGCTCCTGATGTGCATCAGAATCCACTGGGAAGCCTGTTAAAAACGCAGATGCCCTGGCACTGCCCCTGCTGATTCTGCCTCAGAGGACTGGGGAGAGTTCTAGAAATCTCTGTCTTCCGCTCAGTTTCCCCACTTGTGTCAGCTAACTGGGCCGCTCCCATGAGGTGCCATGTGAACCTCTCCTCCTACACACTGAGTGTGATGAGAACTCTGGTCCCCCCCCCCCTGGGGTCAGAGGTCAGAGGCAAGGTCAGAAGGAATCACTGAGGAAGAGAAAGCTCAGGGCCCCCGGAGCAGGCTTCTCTCAGGAACCGGCTCCCCAGGTCCGAGGCAGCCGAGAGGTGATTGTATCTAGAGAGCACACAAACTACTTATCTGCTCTCTCCGAAATGCCAGTGAGTTTGAAAGGCACTTTGTCCAATTAGAAGTGTGGAGAAATATTCATCCTGTCCGTGACAGAGATGAAGTGCTTCTTTCAAAAGCAGCAGTGGCAGCCTGCCAGCTTTAAGAAGTCCAACTACTGCACACCGAGCCAGCAGTTATTAATTAGTTTTATTAGTGGCAGGTCTTTAATGCAAAATGACAGAGGGAGAGAGCGAATATCCCCGTCACTACTAAAATACAAATTGTCCGGATTTAGGCTGTGTTGTTCCCCAACATGTACCGGCGGCCCGCCAGGCCCAAGTGGAGAATGGAGAATGCGGCCAAATGCCTTTCTGCAGAGTTCCGGACTATTAATGGCATGACAAAGAGACTCGGATTCTTACCTCAGGTAGCTCTCTAGGGGAAAAGCCACCAATTTTAATTATCAAGGAGGGGAGGATTTGGAGAGCTGAGGGAGAAGCCAAGAGCAGGAGGAGAAGACAGAGAGGGGTCGGGAAGGGGGCCTCGGTCAGCCACACCATTCAACAGGCCTCTGTCAGGACAGGCACCGCCGGAGAGCAGCACAGGGGCTACTCTGCGGAGAATTAGTCTTACACTGTCAACCTGTTTTTTATGACCATTAATCACATTTGTATTTATAAGCGCTAAGACAGGATAATCAAATCTCATGCTTCAAAGCATATGTTTGTCACCACAGGCATAAAAAGGAATGAAAAAAAGTTTACAAGCCTGCACTGTTGGCAAGAGCTGCTGTTTATCTGGTTGCTTCCCCAGAAGCACCCTGGGGGGCTGTGGAGAACATTCTGTGAGGAAGAAGACAGAACTGCCCAATGTCTCACTTTGTCAATGTTTCTATTTCTTTCTGTGCTGGTCCTAAGAATTCAAAGGAAGTTCCCCAACTGTCCTCTCTTGCAACACTCAACTCATACAGACCTGAAATCCTTGCCTCAAGGTCTAGCAACCTTCTTCCTTCGCCCCTCATGAGGGAAGATCCTGACAGGCTCTGGGCAATGTCTTTCTCCCCGACCTTTTCTTTGAGCAACTTTCAGTACATTCCCTGCGGTGTCCCCAGCTACCCCATAACCCAATCCCAAGCTGTCTTGCTTTGAAGGGAATTTCCTATTCTACACACCTCCGCAGCATTCCCTTGGACCAGACCAGAGATGGGGGAACGTTTGCTGCCAAGGGCCAGAGAGTAAATATTTTAGGGTTTATAGGTCGTACAGTCACTGTGGCAACTATTCCACTCCGCCCTTGTAGTTTGAAAGCAGCCTTGCATAATATGTAAACAAACGGGTGTGGATGTGTTCCAATAAATCTTTCCAAAAACAGGCAGGCAGTAAGTGGGAGGGTTTGACCCTTGGGTTGTAGTTTGAAGACTCTAGGGCAGCTCGTGCTAAATTCTGGATCCCTGGTACTAATGAGTTTTGTGGAACTGCATGGAATATTCGAAAAATTCTGAAATAAAAGGTCCGTTGGCTTTTACCACACTAACCCAGGCTAACCCAAATCTCTTGGCAGGAACCGTATCAGCTACTTGTTTTGACAGGAACTACCTCATGTTGTGTGAGTAACACAAACTGGGAAATAATCATTAATAAATACAGTTGGGTGATTAAAATCTTTGAAAACATAAGGTCCACAATAGGAGGAGAGCAAATAATAACAATAGCCCTACCATTTATAAGCAAACAGGGCATCTCAAAAGCATCCCATGTTTCTCTTAGGGCGCTCCCTCAAGTAGTGCAAAACACTTTTAATGAAGGAGAACATCGTCTCCCAACACATGAGTAACACGAGTCAGCGTGAAATAAAGCCTTACCACCATTATCAGTATTAAGAGCTAAAATCTGGAATACTCATTGGAAGGTAAATAGTTTATAAACTCCTCAGAACTCAAGGCACCTAGGAACCCAGTCCTAGGTCATTCAGGACAAGATGAAAAAATGAAAATGCACAGCACTGGGGAAAGAAAACATGAGCAAGGACACCTGGGTTCTCTCGGTGACTTGCTAGGGGAGAGGGGGCAATCCAGAGAACTTAAAAACATCACCATCATCTTTGTCTTTAGAGTGTTAACACGGGGCTTAAATGTTTCTTGAGTGAATCTTAACATCCATGCTTGATGTTATAAAAGATTAAATATGAATACGAGATGATCTTTGCTTTCCTAGGGTTAACAGTCTAATAATGGAGAACATAAAAGGACAAAGACATAAATGACACACAGCATTTATATGCAGCCACTCTGTTTGCAGGTTCCCACTCAGCATCCACAGACTCCTGTCCTAGAGACGATCTTTGCCAGCCTGCTTATTTGATGTCCCAGCCCCTAGCAGATTTACAGCCGATGATTTTAAAGGCAGTTGGAAGCAGGAGCCATATGAGACCAGCACAATGTCAACAAGCCAGCAAGAAGGAGAGCTACTGCCAGACATTAAAGATGGAATTGATATCTATATAATTATTGTGGCACTGTTTGCATTGAAAATAAACTCCCTATACCATATACATAGCCATCCATAGGGATGAATAAATTAATGTACATCTATACCATGAGAAACTTTGCAATTCTTAATAAAAAGAATAAATTAGAGGGGCACCTGGATGGCTCGGTTGGTTGAGTGTCTGACTTTGGCTCAGGTCATCATCTCACCATTCATGAGTTCGAGCCTCGCATCGGGCTCTCTGATGTCAGTACAGAGCCTACTTTAGATCCTCTGTCCCCTTCTCTCTCTGCCCCTCCCCTGCTCACACTCTTCTTTTCTGTCTCTCTTCCTCAAAAATAAACATTGAAAAAAAAGATTAAATTAGATTTATATCTATTCACTTGAAGTCTATGATACATATTAAAGTTTATCTGTTCCTCACCCCAAAAGCCTGCTGAAGCAATTTCTCATGCATGTCAATAAAAACTATTTTCTCCATCAATTTTTTCTCCAGGAAAAAAAAATCAGTGTGTCCTGCTTTAAGAACAATAGTGTACTCAGACATAAAATCAGAAGGCACACACACAAAACTAGTGGTACCTCCTCTCTTACGAAGAGCATTTTCCCATCCACTTTAGGGACACCAACTGATTCCCCGAAATTAAATGTTTTACAGGATGTATGGAGAGCATGATACCGCGTGAAAACGAAACACAAATTTTGCAGAGACAATGCCTATATAAGGGAGGCTCACCTATAAATATCAGAAGATGCTTTCACTATAAAATAAAACCATGAAAGATGTTGGTTACATAAACGATTCAAGGAAGAACCTACATATCACCCAATGGGTACCGTGCAGAATGCTTGCGCATATGTGTGTGCGAGTGTGTGTATAACTTTACATATAATTTATAGAAAGTATAAATACTTTCATTTGTATATATGGATCCGTTTTCCCCAATGGCGTCCTTAAAAACAAAACAAAACACCTGACTGATCTTCAATAGCTTATGACCATGTAGTTATAAGATTCTTATTCTTTCAGCTGATAAATTAATGGTCTGTAAACAAAGACTAAATGCATCAGGGAGATATTTTGTAGGTCTGGGTTTTCATCTGGGAAGCAGGGTTGTATAGGAGAAAGAACATAATCTTTAGAGTCGCAGAGACCTTTGTTAAAATGCCGGCTCCACTGCTGTGGCTTTGGGCAAAGCTCTGAACCTCTGTTTCCTCATCTAAAAATAGGAACAGCAGCACTTCCCTCGCACAATCATCACGCAGGATGCAAACACGATACAAGAAGCCTCTGGTATGACCCTCGGCACTGAGCGCGCACTCGCTAATTGCCACCTACGTTATTATTTCACAAATTGACATTTCTTAAAGAAAGCACATCTGTACTTCCATCCTTCTCGCCACAGCAAAAACACAGCAATCAGTTCTGATGGAGGGCACACCGAAGAGCTGGAAGAGGGGAAGAAGACTTCCCTAAGAAGGGGAAGATGACGCCACCGCGCAGCCCCCTTCTCTTTCTTTTATTAGATGTGTCCCGGGAGGACGAAGAGGCTGGTTACTGTATTTCTTAGGTTGTGTCCAAACCATTTTAGCCAAACCCTGTGCTTGGCAGAGGAATACACGATCAGCCTTTAAAACATTCATCCTTCCCTTCTATCCTTACTTCCAGGGGGACGGACAGGGTGACTGCTCATCTGGTCTCTCTCTCCAAACAATAAAAACAGTAACGTGGCACTTGGGTGGACGTTACACACACAGAGTAAACTGACGGCACAGCGTGATAACCGAAGTACAGCTGCACCCATCAAAGCAGCTCCAGCAAAGACCCAAGGTGCCGCTGGGCTGGTCCGTGATGTCTGCTTCCCTACATTTGTAGTCCTGCATCTGTTCTGACAACCTGATGGCAACAGGAATATTTAAAAATCAGGTCTGAACGGTGCTGTAAGGTCTGAATGCCAAATACTATTGCCATTCAAGCTTCACTTCTTCCAGAAAGGGCTGCCGAAAATGAAGATTGCAACTGCGGGCCAGGCCCAACCTAAACCTTCTTTAGTGGTGCACAAGGGGCTGAGGTTGGTGGCCCAGGGTTACGCGTGGCTTTTGAGGGGTTTGCTCTCCACAGAGCGTGTTGTGTGCAAACAGAGGTCACAAGAGCACACGTCATCCTTATTTAAGTAAGTGCTCACCTGCAGCTTTAGCAATTGTGATTTACTGAGGAGGGTGGTGTGAATAATGCGGAGGACTTGACCAGTGGCCTTTAATTCCCCTCATTTAGACAGGCTGCTCTTCACCATAAAATAGTCATTCCGTAAATTAATGTGTTTTATTTTAAAAGTGACATGTTGTACTGGCTTGTGCTTAAAGGCAAATTGCTCCGGATTGCCGGTGTCCCAACCAGCTACAAGGGATCCAGCCCCCTCCACCCAGGGTAGAGGAGAAAATCTAAAAGGGCAGCACGAAATGACAAACCGACCTGAGGCCCACAGCTCTCTCATTCACCACCAAAGGCAGGCCTACTACACATAAAGGGGGAACGTGCCCAGGACCCCGAGCCCCATCTGCAGCTCAGTGCCGGCCCAGCCTCATCTACCAGCAGCACCCTTAAATACAGGTGTCTGCCAGGAAGCAAAGTACCTCTTCACTTCCCTGAGACCCAAAGCCAGTCAGGCAGCGAGTGAGCCGACTGCTTTTCCTTGCTTAGCGCTCATTAGGGATTTAGGGAATGAATAAAGGACTGATGCAGGTGGCTGCCAGTTCACATCCAAACCCACGATGTTCCCATGCTGGCTGTGTCATCTGGGGAGCAGAGACCAGTTGACCTTCCAGCTCTGTGACTGCTATCAGGGAGCTCCAACAAGCCCCTTAAAATCTCAGAGGACATATTTTCTAATCTGTAAAATAGAGCTAACACCCGCCTCACAAGGCTGTTGTGAGATCAGACAGACAAGGTATCTATGGCAGTGACTGGCAAATGGAACAGAGTTCGCAAATATCAGCTACTGCTATTACTATCATCTTACAGCTTCTTAGCATTGAAGCCTTCAACGACTCTCTGTTACCGCGAGAATAACCACCAGATGCAAGCTCTGCTATCAGAACCCACCCCCGCCCACATTCCCTCTCCTAACTCGCATCTCCTTCCCTCCCGGGATGAACCATCCTTTCCAGCCATACACTTTTTTATTTGTGTTTAATTTTCTAATGTTTATTAATGTGTGTGTGTGTGAGGGAGAGAGAGAGAGAGAGGAGAGAGAATGGGAGGGGCAGACAGGGAGACCCAGAATCCAAAGCAGGCTCCAGGCTCTAGGCTGTCAGCACAGAGCCCGACGCAGGACTCAAACCCACGAACCAGGAGATCATGACCAGAGCCTAAGTTTAGAAGCTTAGCCAACTGGGCCACTCAAGTGCCCTTCCAATCATACACTTTTTTATTAATCATTGAACATGTTATGCTGATTCCCACCCCTTACACTTTTATTTATATCATCCTGAAATACTTGTCTTCATCTCAGCTCAGCCCACCTAAATTCTATTCATTCAAAAACCAGTAATATGTTTTTACTCTACTATGTGCCCCGCATGGATTGGCACAAGACCCAGGCTGGCCACTGAGTGTCATATGCCTCTTTCCACACACAGCTAATGGTGGAGGGTGGTGTGGGGGTCACATGACCCAGCCTGAGCCATTGGGTATGTTTTTAAGGATTCATGTAGGACCTAGAGGAGGGAGAGATGAATTTCTCCTTGGATCTCTTGCTAGAGAGGAACTGCCTGAAAAGAGAGAAAGGCCAACTCAGAAACTCTTTGACTCTCTTGATCTTCTAGTTATGTAAGTCCATTAATTCCCATTTTTTGTGAGCTTGAGTTTGTTTGGCTTTTCTCATTTGAACACCAAATAATTATGATCAACATCAATATTAATGGCAGTTCCATTTGAGTATGAAGAAACATTATGTTAATTGCTTTATATATATAATATCTTTCGGTTCTCCACTTTTACAGTTGCAGACCTATTGAGACCCAGAGACGTTCAATAATTTTCTCAGGGTCACACAAGCAGTGACAATGTCAAACATCAAGACCTTAACGCTCCATTTCCACCATATGCCACCGGGAGGCACTAACCTCAGTGGATGGCTTTGGGGAGCGTGTAGAGGAGTCGCTGGTCTTACAATGGCCCCATTTTCAGGAAGAGATGTAGCGCTTTCCTACAGCCTCAAGAAGTGCGCTTTTATGAAGTGTACCTCTCGCTGCCCTTCACTCACCCTTGAAGCAAGGCCAAGGCTCATAATGAATGGCCAGTGGGAAGTGCACTGAAGTCCAACGTGAATCAATGAGAGCACTAATGAAATTGCTCAAGTTCTAGAGCAGACGGTAAACTGAATGCCTTTCAGAGATGTGTGTGACTCTATGTCCTTCCACGCTCCCAGAGAAGAAAGAAAATGCAGAGGGCAGAGCCTGGGCTGGGGGAAAGGATAGGAGCAAACCAACCCATATTCCTTATATTGACTTAAAATGTGCAATAGTTTCTCATTTCATCCATGTTGTTGGAGAAGGCAATATTCCACCTAAGTGATTTCACAGATAACGAAAACTTACGGTTTCATTTCTCAATGTAAGATTTGTGAGTGAAACACTGGACATTTCAATGTGTTGTCCAAGGGTTGGTTTTCTGAACATTAGTTCATTGTGACCTAAGGCAAGAAGGTTATTAGGGAATATAGAGTATTAGTTAAAAGGCAGAGCCACACTGCCTGGGTTTGTATCCCAGACATACGATTTTCCAACTGCTGTGACCTTGGGCAAGTTAATTAACCTCTGTAAGCTATACTTCCTACATCTGTGTACAGGGACAATTTAGCAAGACCATTCTCATGGAAGTGCTATGACAATTAAATAAGGTATCTTATGCAATAAAATGTTCAGCACTGTGCCAGCCAAAAAATATTTGTCTTTTTTTGTTACATTTAATAATATTGTTAATGTTGTTATTTTCGTGTCATCAATTATTGTTTTGTAAGATAGCAATCTCCCTAGGATCTTCGGGAGTATACACAGGGTTACTCTATCTCTAAATGGCCCCTGGCAGTTTCGTAATGTTTTTCCCGCTTTCTGTAGCTCTTCTGACTCTATAGATTTCAGGCCGTGAGCCATTACTGCTGTCAGCCCGGACATTACTTACATCCTGCCCCAATTTATAAGATAGCCCAAGCTCATGAGAATTATGAATTAAACAAAACTCATACCATTAAGCTTTGCAGTAACTCTCTCGGCCACCAGAGGTCTATCGCTCACTCATGGGTTCGCTGCTGTGTTGGGCTTCCCAGAAGTCTGCTGGTCTATTCAGAGCTCCATGTTTAAATAAACCAAACCATATTAGCTAATACAACGATATCCTTAACTTGGTATTTAGGGTTCTCCGCAGTGGGGGGTTCGGATCTCTCTCTACATATCCTCATATTCCACCACTTATCAGGCACAAGCCATCCCTCCCAAACAAAGGCGTATTCTCATTGTTTCCTAAATGAGCTTTCAGCCTCTTCATCTCTGTGCCCGTACATAACTTACCACCACTGATAAGCAACTGACATCCTCATGCGTGCGCATACACACACACACACACACACACACACACACACACACACACACACACTCCTCAGTCATCTTTTCATCTAAGTTCTATCTTTCATAGACTTATCAAGGTCTACCTTTCTATGAAGCACTATCTGCATCTCAGCTTACTAGTGATCTGACTCCTCTTCTCAGCTCACTGAATTTTAGGTCTATGCCAATAACTAGCCAATGAGTCCCAGGCTATTTGGGATGGATGTCACATGATCACTTTGCGTCTTTATTCAACTCAGCAGCACATACTGATGCTTCGCCTCTCCACTGAAGCGCCAGGATCCTGAAGCTACTTGTATCCTTCCATCCTGCATGAGTGACAAGACCAATAAAGGAAAGACCTGACCGTTTACTGAGCATCTGTTATGTGTCAAGCACATTCCTGGTCACTTCATAATCTTTGTCAATAGGCCTTTTAGTTGGTTATTTCTCTTCCCTTTGCTGAGACTGAGCCTGAAGAACATAAAATTACTGGGCCAAGCCACTGCAAATGAACCAAAAGCAGGAATTCAAAACCAAACTGGACCCCAACGGCCATGTATTTTTGCCGCATGAAACCTCCATGTGCTGCCTCCTCGGGAAGTACTGAGGGGTTGCTTAAAGTGTTAAGGGGAAGCTTGTCCTGAACATCTGTAATATTAGACTCTCACCCAACCAGTAGCATGTGTCACTGGTCCGTGGACCCCCTGAGTCTGTGTGTGATGACTCTGGCAGTTCAGCAGTCCACCCAACAAGCCAGGGCTGCTTAAAGATGGAAAAGCCTCCTTCTCCAGCTGGGGCGGCTCTGAATGCACCAGGCCTGGCCCGTCGGCCCCCTGCAGCCTGCAAGGCCCTAGAGATCTTCTCAGATGAACACTGGGGAGGCGACAGTCGCAGTTACACAAGCTGCACACGAGGAGACTCTGAGAGGGAGCATGGAGGCCCACATGCACGCTCTCCCTGCTAGCAGCTTTACAATTCCGGGAGCACTACGACTCAGTTAGCCATAATATTATGAAATACATTGAAAACAACTGGATTTCATTTCAAACAGCATAAATTAACAAATTGCACATGTGCACATAGCAACTGCTAAACCGATAATTAAGATATTAAAAAAGTCACCTAATGGCACCAAAGTCAGGATAATGGGATAATTGTTACAGCGTTTAAAAAAAAAAAAATTTAAAGACACATAATCCAGTCACCCATGCAGCGCACTGAACGGAAGGTGGCTGTGTCATGGGCTCTTTGAGCACGGTGTTTGGATTAGCACAAAGTGAAAAGCAGCAACTGCTCTTATGTAACTCAACCCTGCATATACAGTTGTCAGTCTGGGTAAATTTAACTCTGCAGGTTTAAGGCAGAGCTTGCTTGCCAGAGCAGAACTTAGGAAACAACGAGAATTTAAAGACACATTGCCCCACAGACCACAGGGAGGAAGTGCTCAAGGACCTGTTCAGGTAGAGAGGTGGAGAAGGCCACCTCGGCCTGCCCGTGCCAGGCCAGGGCACTGACCCCCCGTAATAGCTGGTTTGAAAAAAACGGGTACTGACGAGAGCCTGGCTGTTCAGCTACAGAGCTGTCTGCATTCTCCCTTTCCCTAACGGCAGTCAAGGCACTTAGGGGGCCTAATGTAGTCCGGAAGGGGAGGCACTGAGACCCGGAGTCAGAGCGAAGCTTCAGTAACGGGCTGCTTTACAGTGAGGACACAGTGGATCCCACCGCTGCCCCAGGCATGGGGGAAGCCCGCTGGGAGCGGCACTGCGTCCTGGGTTCTAATCCTGCCCCTACACTGCTGGCGGTGTGGCTCAGGGAGCCCCATGGCCTCCCTGAGCCTCCAGTTTGCCTAGTGCAAGGTCAGGGATGAGGACTGACTCTCCAGGAGTCCCTTCCAACTCTCTCATTTCTCCTTCTGTACTCATCGGCAGATCTTTATTCATTACAGACAAGGAATAACTCTGCGGGGAACCCCTCGTTCTAAACTGGGCTATGTTAGGTGAGGCTAAGAGAAGGACATTCGCTGGGAACTGTCAAGATGTCAGAAAATATAAATCCACTGGACCATGTTTCCAATCCTCTATACTCCCCAGCAGATCTCATTATGAAGCAGGTTTGTCCTGGGCCCCGTCCAAAAAACCTTGGTGAAGTCAGCCTCGACAAGGAGGTTCCCATTCATAAGGCATGCTCACCAGGCACAGCTCAAAACCGCATGGTGAGGGGCATATCCAGGGAAGACCCCACCACAGGTCCAGGCAAGACACCCCCGGTGCGTGCAAGGGACGCTCGAGAGTTGTGTTGGTCTCTTTGCTGTTGTTTCGTGCAGGGTGAGGGACAGATTTACGAGGATATGAGCAGATTGGAAGAGAGGTTAAAAACACCCACAGCACTGAGATTTTCCACTCTCTTCTGTAAACTCAACAGGACCAGACTATACAAGGCAAATAAAGCACTAAGCTTAGGCACAAAATACAAAGGTGCCAAAAAACTCGGTAATCAAGGTAAGTCATCTTTTCATACAATATCTAAAAAGTTAATGTTGATGCAAAAAAAATCAGGATGAGCAAAATATCAAAATTTTAAAGGAAAAGGGGGAGCAGTCAAGGAATGACTGGCCAGCCAGGTGCTTTCAAAAGACGGGGCCTGCTCTGTGTAAAATAAACCATCGTAACATCTTCTGATCCCACTTTAAATTTAGCTCTAGGAAAATAACCAGGATAAATTAGCGTGGAAGGCTTCTCCACATTCTCATCCTTGTCATGTCCACATCCGCATTTGCTAAACATTCCGATCGTGGATATTCAGGAATGAGGGTTACAGCTGCGGAACCACATGGAGGGACAGGCCAGTGGGAGCGTGTGTGGCTTCCATCTTCAAAGACTAGAAGGGGCGGAAATTCTCAGGGATACACTCAGAAAAGTGTGCGTCCTAGAAGGGAATATTGTCCACAATTTTTAACATTCTAGAATGAGAATTCTTTAAAATAATTACTATTTGAGTAGTGATAAAGCCTTGGCCTGCATTATACTTTCCTCTAAAAAAGAAAAGATGGCTGTACATACTGCTGTATGTTAATTTTCTGGGGGAGAGGGGGCACTTCTGACGATGTGATCCCTCACTCCAAACCTTACACGGCTCCGGACTGCCTGCAGACCTGAATGCAAACTCCAAAGCCCCCGCAATAAGGAGTCCTGCTCTCTGCACTAATTTAGACTATTCTGTTAATTCCCCTTTCCTCCACCCAGATGCCAGCAGGCCCCTCTCTTTTCCCCACAGGGCTTTCCAACCTCCCTACCCTGGCCAAGGCTGTTCCCGGTTAGCTGCAGGCACACCCTTCTCTCCCCTGCCCCAACCCATCTCCCCTCTTCCAAATCTTACTCATTCTCGCAGTCTTCATTCTAAAACTGCCTTCTCCACGAAGACTTGGAGCTGTCAGTTACTGAATTACAAGACATCTCAATGTAAGAAACAGCACTAAGTTGCTTCTGTATTTCAGTTTAACTCTAAATTAACCAAAGCACTCAATTTACCAAAAACAGCCCACTGTCAAAGCATCCTGACTATTCCTTCTCTGTCCTCAGGAGCAATGCCACGGCAGGGAGGGAGGAAAGAAAAGAAAAAATGGAAACGATTAAAGCTCCTTTTCCTCCCGGACTCTTCCTGGAACCCAGTGCGTATTCCAACTTTCAATAAAGACAAAGTAAGGAGAAGAAGTCGGTCCAATAGCCCCAGATACAGACCCAAGACAAGTACTCTCTGGATCCTGAAGAACGCACGTGCACGTGCACGCGCGCACACACACACACACACACACACACACACACACACACCCCACTCTTGGCCCATGCAGGGGGAGGAAAATAAAATTCCATTTCCACTCCAGGAGCTTAACTGGAGCCCCCAGCTCTCCAAGGCCTGTGCTGCCTGACCTGGGTGATTTGCTTCCGCAGCTAAGGGCTTGGTGCTCAAAGCCTGATTTTCCCCGAGCAGAGCAATTCAAAACCATCTTAGTCACACAGATAGAAGGTGAAAGTATATTCCAAGCAAACTACTGGACTGAGGTCGAGTTTATCAAACCAATTACACCGAGATGTTATGGAAAGGGGGGAAATGTAATCACATATGACAGGGATTATCAAAACTGCTTACACAGTAAATCAGGAAACTGATAACAGGCTGACAACGGCATGTACCTGACTGAGAAATTTCAGGCTCAGATTCCCCAGGCTTGTAAAACAGAAATAACAACCCCGAACAAGTTGTGCAGGCCCGCGGGGCACCTGGGTGCCTCTGGGGCGGAGGGTAGGGGCGAGGACAGCCTGGCATGGGGGAGCCAAGGAGCCCCTCGGAAAGCCTTGCCTCAGACCCTGTTTTGCAGAAAGCCACTTCTCGTTACACCGTTCAGAACATCTTAAGGGGTCCTGCCCTTGGACACCACAGAAATCCGGCACTAAGGCAGGAGAATCTTCGGGGAGCAGGAGGAGACAGACGGGAGTCAAAGTTGCACATTGCGGTGAGGAATGCAGATGGTCCGAGCTCCGCCCTGGCAGAGGAGTCAGGGAAGAGATGCCCTCGCACGGTTTCTGGTGTAAACGGGCTTCCTGAAGGGCGGCCTAGAAAGCTACGTAGGGCTTCTTGATGTACAGAAACGCCACGCGCACTGGGAAGGTCTCCCTCCTTTTCGGACCCTGCCCCTAAGGTGTTCTGAGGACCACCCAGGGCAGGCAGGGCATGCAGAGTGGGGTCATTTTGTATCCCAAATAAAACAGTAATGAATTAACTTTTCGGACTGTAGAGTCGCCTCAGGATCCGTGGGGCCCAGAGCAAAAGCAAACTGCCGGCGATACCTCATGAATCACTGACAGACAGGACACCAAAATAGAGGCCCTAAATTGAGCGGCTGACCTGGAAAAGGAAATAAATACCTGCATTTTAAAGGCGGGGCCTTCTGGCATCACCGAGTTTGGTTTCTCCTTCCCAGTGACATGGGGCCTCGGAGCACCCTCAGAAGTTGTCCGCTGACTCAGGGCCCAGGCTTCAACTTTACCAACGCCGGGCTGGAGACAGTAGCGATTTGCATCATGTACAATGCTGTCCTTTTGGCAGTTGTTGCACTTAATTGAGTGAAAAAAGCTGTCAGTCCAAAGCCCCGATCCCAGGGTAAATTCACTCTGAACTAACCATCTGCTAGGGCTTCTCCCGGGGTAGTCAACACTTACCATCCAGAGGACTGGAGTCACTTCCTCATAATTAGATCATTCCTGAATTAAATTGACGGTCCCAGGGAAAAAAAAAATGCAAAGTGTGGTTTGAGCCCAGAAAGCAGAATGCAAGAGACTACGTCTATTTTCACAGCGACAGAGTGAAGCACAGTAAATGATTTTTCTAAATTAGGCTCCACAACAATTGTTATCTTCCGAGCCACCCTCATAATTTACATTTGGGCTTTTGTTTGGAAAGTTGAGGCATTTCTCAAAGGTACTACACACATGACCCAGAGGATGGATAGCTATTGTTTTCAGACCCAGGGGCCCAAGCAAGGTGGGCCAGATTGACCAATCTTATTAAATGCCGGGAATGTCAAAGTCTCTGTGAATTTGTTGACACATCCATGAACCTGCTGCTTATTCAAAAGAAAGAGAAAGAATCACCGGCAGTTTCTTGAATCCCACAATAGCCACGATGCTTAGAAAGGCTGGGGGTAGGGAAGCAGGTAAGACCATCTACCGGGAGATAAATCTGGAATCAGGCCCCAAAAGGAACACAGTCACGCTGCAAGCAAAAAGAGGTGAAGAAATGAAACAGGGGCGGGTGGGATTCTGAAGGTTTCTCTGTAAACATGATTTCATTCCCTGCCAGTAATTGGGTGATTTGCCTCCAGTCAGATTCGGTCCCGTGGGTACTTAACTGCACAAGGTTTCTCAAACACTGAACGTTTAACTCGAAATCTTCCAAGAAATATTTCTGAATTAACTGAAGTGTTTAGTAATTTCTTTCTATTGTTCTCCAGGAATTTGCACACCACTTGGTTATCACTACATTTCTGATGAGGCAGAGACGGAAAGTAGCGAACCCCGGTCTCAGAGGGCCTCCTCCAGCCACGGGCCAGGCAAGATTAATGTAACTCAGAAAAGAATGAGACCAACTCATTTTTGCCTGAATGGCCAGATTAGACATTTCAGTGCCCACTTTAGTAGGGATGTGATGGGGGAGGGATGGTAAAGCAAGAGAGACAGAAGCACAGAAAGAGCCACTGGGTCCTCATAACGTCACAGACTAAACAGAACCTAAGAGATTACCATATGTAATATTTCCTAAACTTGCCTCATTTGGACGGCCATCCGGAGCATTTCATAAAAATACAAGCTTTAGGTTCGTCTTGTACAATTTTAAATTCAGTAGGTCTGGGCTGTGCCTCAATTATCTTTTCTTTTGCACAAACTCACAGAAGCCAAAACTTAGGATAAAACACAGAGGCCGAGAGCAAAGCAAAAATGTTAAGAGCCAGAAAAGTGGTGGCCTCATGATGCAAAGATGGCCTGGAGGCAGAGGGGAACCCCTGAGTGGGGAGGCGCAGGGGTTCTAATACACTTACAGGGACAGCAGACATGAGATGCGTCTTTGCTAGGCCAGAAGCTAGAACCGAGATCCTTATTGAAAGAGAGATCCACGAAAACCTGCCCCCATCATGAAACCAACACCAGAAAACCCCTCTTCTTTACCCAGGGGAAAAAAAGAGAAACTTGTCATCTACCTAGAATCCCAGATTAGGAGAAAAGGAAAAAAGACTTCTATAGGAAGTTGAATTTATTAAAAAAAAATTTTTTTTGAGAGAGAAAGTGCATGAGCAGGAGAGAGGGGTAGAGGGAGAGTGAGAGAGAATCATAATCAGCTCCACACTCAGTGTGCGTCTGATGCGAGGCTTGATTCCATGATGCTACCAGGATCATGACCTGAGCCAAAATCAAGAGTCAGACACTCAACTGACTGAGCCATCCAGACGCCCCATCCTGCAGGATGTTGAAATCCTAAAGCTATGCAATGCGCAGATGTATTCAGGTTCGGAATCTACACCACCCTTGTATACAGGATAGGGATACTTCCAAACTCAAAATACATAGGACTCTCTGGGGAAAAACGATCCTGATGAAGGCAAATTTGCAATAAAAAATTACAATACCATTAGTAAAAGAGCCACTATAATAAGGAGCCAGCAACAAAAATCAGCACCATAAGAACTTGACAAAATAGGATACTGTGGAAGGCTCTATCAAACAAGCACTTTAAAGTCATTAAAGAGATTAAAATAAAGAAGAAATCAGGATAAATAATGAAGTATCAGGACACTATTGCAAAAAAAGGAGACAAATTTGGAAAAAAATTATAAAGGACAAATATTAGTCATTTAAAATCAAGAATGTGACACAAAAGAATGTATTTAGTGTGTTTCCATTCATATGAAATTCAACTAATCCATGATGATGGAGGTCAGAAAGCATTTAGCTTTGGGAGGGTACTGCTGGGAGAGACAATTCAGGTCTCTGAAGACTCTCGGGTCTTGACCTGGGTGACGGTTACAAGAGTGTATTCGCATGGAAAGCCATCATTACTCAGCTGCGTTGTGTCTTAAACCACCATTTTAAAAACTCAATGGGCAGTTTACATAGCAAATTAGAGAAGAATAGTGAACACAAAGAAAAACCAAGGAACATAGTCCAGAACGTTGAACAGAGAGAAACAGAACAGATATGAAAAAGAGACACAGAAAATAAAATGAGAATGTCTCTCATCTACCCAAAAGGAGTTTCGGAAAGAGAGATTAAAAGACAACATGAGAGAATTTCCCAGAATGCAAGGGAAGCATGAGTTATCAGAACGGATAAGCACACCAAATCCTGAGCAGAGTGAACACATAAATCCACACCTAAACATATCATAGTGACCCTGCAGAACATCAGGGAAAGAGAACATCTTGAAAGCAACCAGGAAGACAAATTACCTATATAGGAGCAGTGATGTGACTGACAGCAAACTTATCATCTGCACACTCAGTGCCTCCTATTGGTCAAAGGCCACTGCAAAGCTGTTGAAAATGTAGAGAATGGGTTTTGTTTGAAATGACTGCACAGAGAATGTATTTTCTTCACTAAGGCCTTCCCTGTTAAATGCACCACCACCATTCATTCTGCAACAGGTCTTTACTGAGCACCCACTATGTGCCAGCCTGGTCAAGGAACTTCCCTGTTCTTCAAAAGCTCCAAACGCTGAATTCTGGTAAGTTATTAAGTGCTGTGGTGACAGAAATACAGAAGCTCCAGAGGGCAGAGGAAAGGTGTCTAACCCAGAGGAGAGGTCAGGGAAAGCATCCAGGAAGAAGAGGATCCAAGCTGACATCTGTCACATGGACAGGATTAGCAAGTGAGGACTGTAAACTCCCAGGGACAGCAGGGGCTTGTCTGTCTGTGCACAACTGCATCCCGAGGATTCAGAACAGGAGCACCTCCTGAATGAATGAATGAATGAATGAATGAATCAGTGAATGAAGGAGCCAGGACATAGGTGTAAGGGAAAGTATGTGGAGGGCGGGGAGAAGGCACAGCATGTTTGAGCAGCACGGTTCAGTACGGCCAGAGAACCGAGGATGCAGGTAACTATTCTGGAGAGGACAAATGAAAGATGAGGCTGGAAAGCCAGACAGGGGCCGATTTAGGCTACGTTAAAGGGTTTGGTTTTACTGCATGAGTGATAGGAATTCAATGAAGGGTTTAAGCAAGGAAGGGCTGTATTAGATTTGCATTTGCAAAAATCACTTGGGCCCTAGTGTCAATGTCAGAGAAGTTGGCACTGTTCTATAAAGAGAAAGAATACTTCCTCACCAGTAATATGATGAGCAGCTTTCAGATTTCCACCCAAAAGAGCTGGAGAGAGAGGAAGGGAGGCAGGGAGAGAGGAAGGAGGAAAGGAGGGCCAGAGGAGGAGAGAGGGAAAGAGAGGAGGAGGAACAGAGGGAGGGAGGGAGAGAGACTATGCGTGAGCAGGTCTAAGAAATAAACATAAAATCCTGGCTATCCAAACCCTGCAGTGGGTGTGTTTTCCAATCAGCCCCGAGGCTTATGGCAGAGATAAAATAGGAAAGGAATATGTCCCCAGCTCCAGCTGAACATTCTGTTCAGGCTTTTCAATCTAAAAACTTCAAAGTGCTGGTCGGTCGGCACCGTGGCTGTTCTCATGTTGTCTGCCCCACACTGGCCAAACCCAGCCCCAAAATATCAACGTGTCACACGTGGGCCCGGGCAAGGCTTCCTAACTTGCATGAAGTTTGAGTCTCCCCCTTTCTTGCAAAAAAAACAATGAACCAGACAAGGGTCCATGGGAACTATTACGACTCTCCTTGTGGGGACAATCTCCTGAAAGGGGCAGCAAGCCCACAAGAGTCTAGCTGAATAAAACGATGCCCCCGGCCAATGCCAAGTTCAGCAACTTCTCCGCTGGCAGTTCCTGTTGGGGCTGCAAAGCACCGGACGAGCTGGGGAGGCTCTGAGGATGTGCTGACCTTGTGTTCACGGGCTCTGTGGTGTGGTAAAATCTGTCTCATATTCGCCATCCACGGCACGCACATCTGCGAAGCTGCAAACACAGGTTGCTTTCAACAATCGGTTAAAGTTACTCGTCAGAACTGCACGCAGGAGCTCCTCCGGCAAGATCAGAGTTTCACTTTGTCTCGTCAGCCAGAAGTCATCTAAGACAGCAAGGAAGACCGTTAAATCTCAAGGAGTTCTCCAGCATGACCATCCCAGGCCCAGGAAGGGCAACACAATACCTAAGGAATGAAAGGAAAACCGGCAACCGGAAGGATAAAGAAGCTGCCACAGGAACAGCCAGAGGGCAAGAGAAAGTTAAAAAAAAAAAAAAAAAGCAATCTCCAGGGGTGGCTGTGGTCAGCTGACTGGGCTGAACACTGCACAACTCCAAGGAGCTGCCTTTGCCTAGACTAAAACCTCCTGCCTCGGCAGACAGAGAAGAGCATAAACAGAGATGGCAAGGGACCTCAGGGCACTGGGGCTGTTAGGCAGACACATCTATCATGGTTAGGGCGAGGGCGGGGGCTGTGGTGGTCACTGTGGTATGGACATTCTGGACCTTGTCTGACTCTTCTAGGCCTCAGTCTTCTCATCTGCAAGATGGAGTCAAAATTCTTACCTCCTAGGGATGCAAGAGAATTTTAAGGATAGTTCAGTGTGCCCAGTTTCTGGAACTAGTGTTCACTAAGTAGGAGCTTCTAACTATTGTGAATGTCTGTCGAATCACATCTCCCGTTCCAGGATACATGTTCTTGCAAACTTATCCAAGCCATCTTATTTTATCAACCTCAGCCCCTAGCCCAGTGTTCAGCAAGCACAGGAACCGTATTCATGGCTGTACAGGGAAGAAAGGGGGCACCCAGGAGGCAGACAGGGACAGGGCCAGAGGCTCTTTTATTTCTCTCTTGGCATCCAGTGCCAGGCACTGTGTTCACCACTAACATATTCACAAATACTGTTTGCTGTATCTAAAGTATTTGTTCATCATCCTGATTCACAAAACCATAGCTGAGTGCTTATTGTATGCAAAGCACTGTGTTGAATTTCCTGAAAAACACCAAGTATTCCACTGCATCCTTGTCCTCAAGGATCTCACAAGTTTGACCAGGACACATATGTAAATAACCTAGTAACGATCAATACAACAATACTGTGTGTAACACAGTTCCAAGTAAGAAAGGCCACTGGTCTTCCCTCCCCAAATGCACCACCAAAAGAAAAAAAGAGAGAGAGAGAGAGAGAGGACAGCTTTTTCCAAAGAGGGAGAGAGAGAGACAGGACAGTTTTTTCCAAACTGGTTTCCTCCTGAGAGAAGGAAAATTTTCCCTCTTTCAAGCTGTGGGAGAGAAGGATAAAAATGTGGTCATGTCTGGATGCAGCTCGTTCATCTTCGGGAAGGCCTGGAGGCACAGAGCCCTGAGCGGCCCTCTCTGCCCACAGCTACCTTATCTCAGGCTCTGTACAAAGAAGAGTCTGGGGTTTTCTACAGAACGTCCTAGTTTATCTTTCTGTACAACAGCCTACCATATGGGGCACCTGGGTGGCTGAGTTAAGCATCCAGCTCTTGATTTTGGCTCAGGTCATGATCTCACAGTTCGTGGGATGGAGCCCCACATCAGGCTCTGTGCTGGCAGTCCAGAGCCTGCTTGGGCTTCTCTCCCTTCCTCTCTCTTTGCATCTTCCCCCCTCGAAATAAGTAAAATGAAACTAAAAAAAAAAAAAAAACAAAAAAAAAACCCTACATACAGATTCAACCAAAGCAAAGCTTTCCCAGGACCCACGAGGCAGGGTGTGAGGCCCTCAACACCATTTCCATCACTGGGAACAGTAAACAGTCTAACATCTAAATTCCAAAAGATATTACTGATGCTATTTATAATTTGAGTGCTAAATGAAACTAAGTCCAGTTGCTGGCTTTCATAGGTCCAGCCCTATTATTCAGCTGGAAGGATATACAGATACACATATACGTATATGCGTATGTATATTCATGTATGCACATTTTTCATGCATGCACGCACGTGCATGTGCAGGCGTGTGTGCACATGCGCACATACACACACAGACATACACACACATTACCTGTGATTCCAACCTTTAAAACACAGTATGGCTACAAAACACATCTACTGTACAGAGATGAGGAAGACACATGGAGTAGCCTTTCTCCTTCATTCTACATAACACACGAGCCAAGAATGGATTCCAGGAAATTGAATGGACCTGGGAGCAGCTGAAGATGGAACCATACTGTAGATTAACAACATTTCTGGAGTAAACTCTAAGCTGGAGAACAATTTGAGGAGCATCCAGGATGTTAAGGATGTTAAGTTGCTACCCTCCATTAGCTAGGAGCTTACCAAACAGAAATGCACATCCCATCTTCACTCACAACGCAAAAAGAACACCAAATACTGAAATTACTAGTGTACGGCATCTCTTTTAAGAAGTCAGTAGCCTGGGGGCATCTGGGTGGCTCAGTACATTAAATGGCCAACTTTGGCTCAGGTCATGGTCTCGTGGTTCCTAGCTTCGAGCCCCGCTTCGGGCTCTGGCTGACGGCCCAGGGCCTGGAGCCTGCTTTGGATTCTGTGTCTCCCACTCTCTCTCTCTCTCTCTCTCTCTCTCTGCCCCTTCCCAGCTCACTCTCTGCCTCTCTCTCCTTCTCTCTAGCTCTCTCTCTCAAACATAAAACACTTAAATTTTTTTTTAAAAAGACGTCAATAGCCTGAATGTTTAAATTAGTCCTCTTCTTCTACCTACCTTTTCTTTGCAATTATATTTAGTAGTCTTTTTGATTCACAGCTGAAAAGCAAGGCACAAATTTCTCTGTAAGTATTTCCCTCTCTGGATTCGTTGTTGCTCATAATAACTCTGATGACTTCCAGAGGAAAATGCTAAAGTGACATTACTAAGTCAGGGCAACAGCCAGTTTCTTTAACTCTTGTTTCCAGGTATTTCATTTCCCAATGGGTAAAACAAATATGAAATAACAAGCAAGTTAGCATTGGGAAAGCTTTTGAGTCACGTTTCCTAAGGAGGGAACCTCACATTTATGTTAGGTATATATCACAGAAAAGGACACACAGCTAGCGTTTCACATTTACTGACCATTACCGTGTATCGCTTCATCACATGTTCACTGACCCAGCAGCTCAGAACACGGACTTGGGAGGTTGCAAATAGTTTAAAAAACAAAAATCCAGCCTCCTCTACAAAGGAAGCCATGAGATAAAGAATTAGCATTTCTCTTAAAGAGATGTGTTCCACCCCCATTTGGAGTAGGCTACGGTGAGAAGTGCCTCCACAGGGGAAAAAAATAAGAGAAAGAAAAGGGAGCCCATTGACTGATGACTGCATAAATGAAATGAGGTCTATCCACACAACAGAATAGTATACAGCTCTAAAAAAGGACCGAAGTCCTGACACCTGCTGTAATATCGATGCAGCTCAAAAACATGATGCTAAGTAAAAGAGGACAGACACAAAAGACCACATATCATATGATTTCTTTAAATGAATTCCAGGAAACGCAAATCTGTAGAGACAGAAAGCAGATTAATGGCTATCTTAACCTGGAAGTAGGAAGGGTAGTCACAGCCAATGGGCATGAGTGCTCTTTTGGGGCGACAGAAACGTTTTACAACTAGACCGTGGTGGTGGTTGTACAACTCTATATATTTACTAAAAATCCCTGAACTGTACAATTAAGAAGAGTGAGTTTTATGAGATGTAAATTATGCCTCGGCTTTAAATTCTGATAAAAACTGTAAGGAAAGTGTATTCTCTGCTGGACTCTCAAAAAAGCTGGGTCTTTGGGTGGGGGGCGGCTGGGTGGCTCAGTCAGCTAAGTGTCCTACCTTGGCTCAGGTCATGATCTCACAGTTTGAGGGTTTGAGTTCTGCATTGGGCTCTGTGCTGACAGCTCAGAGGCCGGAGCCTGCTTCAGATTCTGTGTCTCCTTCTCTCTCTGTCCCCCACCCCGCTGCATGTGCTCTGTTTCTCTCTCAAAAATAAACACTAAAAAAAAAAAAAAAAAAAAAAAAAAGGCTGTCTTTGTCACGAGGTCATAGAAGGACAGAGATTACAGGCGGTTCAGTGCATCCCTGAATGTATGAAGAAGGGTGGAGCAATGGGTGGGGGCTGGGGGACCACCAGTCACTCAAAGCCACTTGCGTCATTAATGGTGGTGATGGGATCAGAACCAGGCCTCTTAATTACATGTCCTGTGCATGCTCTGCTTTGATGTCTTCATTATTTTGCTCCATGCAACCCCTCAGGCCATTAACCATACAGATAATAAAATGTATTCACAAACAGATATGCCCTAGTCAAAGAGCAATATGCTTTTGGAGTCTATACCATACTGGATAACCCATGATTTTGTTATTCTCTGCTCGCATTTTGTGCTTATATATTTCATTTTCTTGTTCTCTCGATATTTTCTTTTGCATGAATTCTATGCCTGAATATATACCTTTAAGTCAGAGATTGCTTCCTTACCCAAAAGATTCACAGGTGAGTTTTTATAGAAGCTGAATGGACTCTGAAAGTCTTGCTCCTTCAGTACAACCAATAGCAAGCATCCTAATTCAGACCTAGCCACAGGGGCTTGTCTTTCTAATAGAAATGTAAAATAGATCTTTATTTGCCACAAAATTAAAATGTGATCCAATTATGCAGAATAGGAAGGAACTTGTTGAATTACAAAAAAAAAAATCACACATACTAATTTAAAACAATGATACCATAGCCTTAATTACCTTGAGCTTTACTACTGCAGCTTTCAAACAGTACCAGAATATGATGAGACACAGCCATGCCGAAGATAAAACATACAGAGAAAAAGAGGACTCTGTTTAAACAGACAAATGAATTCGTTAAGAATGTGAAACAACTTTTTGGAGACATATCGACCACCCTGAAAATTTCTGGCAGGCTTTTAAGCCGCAACCAGTTTTAGGGATTACATGTATGTGTTCCCTCCAAATTCATATATTGAAGCTCTTAGCCCCCAGTGTGGTGCTAAAAGGAAGTGAGGTCTTTGGAAAGTAAGTTAGATTGAAATGAGGTCAGGAGGTTGGGGTCCCCATGAGGGACTAGTGCTCTCAAAAGAAGAGGAAGAGACACCAGAACTTTCCCTTTCCACCATGTGAGGACACCACAGAAAGCCGGCTAGCTGCACGCCGGGAAGAGGGCCCTCACCAAGAAGCGAATCTGCCAGGACCTGGGTCTGGAACCTCCCAATTTCCAGAACCATGAGAAAAGGAAGGTCTGTAGTTTAACGTACCCAGTCTATGGTATTTTGTTATTGTGACTGGAGCGAAGACAACCAAATACTTACATCACAGCTATGCGGACTTCAGTACTACTCATGACAGCGATCAAGGTTAAGTGGTTATACAACATCCCTTTCTCAGGAACTGGATCAGGGGTTAGTTATTCGTGTGCATTAAAGTATGTGAGAAAATATTTAGCCTTCCTAAATCTGCATTTTGCAAGGGCTATTCTTGCAGTGACTTACTTATACATTTATAGCCTATCTCCCAATGCTTTTGCCTTGGCATAAAGTGAAAATTAAAATAGAACTGCATATTTAGCTCAACTTCCCTGTCACAGAACCAGCCCTCAACTTTCTAAAATGTATGACTTTAGCCTTAAAATGATGCTTATCTCCAAACTGCTTCACTTTTTAATTGTCTGTACACACGGGGCCCAGTGGCCACGGTTGCTCCCTGGAGGCTGGGGCTTCCCCCAGAGGCAGAGATCTCCTCTGGAAACACAAGAGAAAATATTTGGTGAGCAAGGAGGGGCGGAGCTTCGCTGACCAGTGTGTGTGGAAGCTCAGAATTTAAATAGACCGATGACCTCATGCTTGAGAGGCTCCAAACTGCCCCTAGGGATCAAACTTGTCCAGCCAGTCTTTCTTTCTCTAACAAAGATCAACAACTCTCTTCCCCAGTCCACGTGGGTGAGGTGATATCTCAAGTGTGCAGAAAAATTCCACAAGTGAAGGCAGTACTTGTGCAACGAGGCCTGGCTGAGCCCTCAACCAGAGGATCCTCGGTTTTGGGGAAGGAACGTGGCTTCTGTTTCTAATTACGGAGGTTGGGCCCGTATCTATCACAACGGAAGAAAATAAAACAACCTCATACGCACAACCTCTAAATTATCAAATCCTACATGTGCCCCAGTGCTCTCAAATGACTCAGTTTACCTAATTTGTGGAAGAAAAGGGCAGAACTGGGAACCCTGAAACTATCTGTCGTAGGCTCAAGCTATAGATACCTTTTGCTTTGAAAAGAGGCAAATGAAATCTGTTAATTGAATATACATTAATCCTCTACGTTTTGCAAGCTGACACAGGAGACCCTTTAAAACATGACCCAACCCACAGCTCTTCACCAAGAGCCAGAACTCTCTTCCTGCATCTCTGCACAGAAAGGCCATGACCCTCAGCATTCACTCTTGGGATGGCAGCCAGAGCAAGAGAAGTCAAGCTGGAGAACTCCCCACAGTGGTTCTCAGGTAACCAGCTGGTTAGATTTCATCTTGCAGGGCTAGCTTTGCCTCACTAGCAAAGGAGGCACTTGGCCTGAGTTTAGAACGATTTCTAACTAGGTTTCTTCAGGGCTTGATTCTAAACAGCCCAAATAAAGGCTCTGCTGTCCTGAAGGGCACCTTTCAAGAGAAACAAAAATAGGACGCTCGCTTAACAAAAGGGGACTGTTTGGCCACCAACGTCCTGAACGGGGTCTGACCGTAGAACTGGAAGGGCTTTCCGCAAAGTTAAAAAGACGGAGAAGAAAAACAGCAGAGAGAAAAGAAACATTGCAGAATCACCCACTCCAAACCTTCCTTCCCCCTCAGAAGTGCCAACGGATAAAATATAAACCTCTTTGAAGAAAACTCCAGCCGGAGCTCAGCTTTCAGATTTTAGAAGACACTGGCATCCAAGGCCTTCCCACTGTCAGATCAAACACACACAAAGTGGTTTCCTGATATTTGCCCGGTTTCCCCCATACCATAAAAAACAGGCTTTCGTTTTAATCTACTTACCACACTGTGGGTGAAGGCCTCTAATTTCACAGCACAGAGATAACACAAATAATTCATAGGATATATTAGTGGAATGTCTACAGGGAAAGCATTTAGCCAGAGCTCCCGGAAAACAATGGGGAGCTCTGCTATCTGCCTCAGAAGGCAAAGGAATGGCCCTTCCAACAGGCAAAGCTCCCCCTGTCACGCTCACTGAGTCCAAGATAAGTTCGGCCTATTAGTATCCCGCTTGTTTCAAGTCAACAGGTCTCCCTAATTACACAACCCCTCTCTGGTCCCTCTGTGGGCTGTGACACTGTCGATTCCTTTCCAGAACCTCCCGAGGCTACCGCATACGTGGAAGCCCCTTGAAAACGGTTACGTGTCGTAAACGCAGAGCGGCAATTCTGCTATACTCCTAATCAACGCCAACAAACACTCGTGCCCTTCTGTTTCTCTCTCAACTACAAAGAAAAAAGTCCCCCACTTAGTTTCCCATGGCCAGACCCAGCCTTTGAAGATCTCACACCCTTTCTCAAGACCCTCTTTCAACTTACTCTCCCACGAAGCCTTTCTCCCAGGGCAAAGTGGAGACCTCTCCACGGCTACTATTCATTCCATTTCTCCCAACCTTGAGGTTCTGCCAAGTGTGAGGCAGATTCCCTTCAGAGACAGGATAAATCAATGCTGAGCTGTGTAGAAAGTTGAAAAAAAAAAAAAGAAAGACGGGAGGGGAGCAACTGGTCTCCAGTCATCAATTAGACATGATGGGAAGGAGACCACCTTCAAAGCAGATAAAACTCAAGTACAACCTGCAGCAGCAGAGCGTATCAGAACCTTGCTCTGACTTTAACGACATTCTTGGTTGTTGTTTTTTTAAATGTGTTGAGTCAATGTACAATTTCCAAGTCTAAAGCTAGTTTTCTGAGACACTTTTCTCTGTCACTGCAACAATCCATCCCTTTTATTTTCTCAACCACACCCACTTGGACCTTGGGCTTATCTTTTCTTGATGTAAACATGTACACATGTCCTGGTATAAAAATTTCACCTTCCAATCCCCTGTTAAAAACACTGCTCCAGAACGCCTCCAGCCCAGCTGTCCTTCCTAAGCTCCAGGCCCTTGTTAAAATACTGTTTTTCTTGATTCCCCGACTAACACACTCCCTGCCAGCCCCAGATTTCCAGCTGCCCATCAGACCCTTGCCCAGGACCTCCAACCAAGCCCGGGAAGCCAGACCTTGTCCTCTTTCACATCCCACCCCAGACTGTCCCCGCCACTAATCCCACCCAACTCGGGTACTGACTCCTGACACTACCTCCCTCGTGAGCCTTACACGCCACCTCCTGAGAAATGCTGCCTCAGAGCCCACCCCGCCCCCACCCGAGTCCTGGCCCGCAGCATGTCTCTGCACAATTGTCACAGAGATGTCCTAACTTGGCTCCTTATCTACATTGTCAATTTTCCATCCCAGCTTCAAACACACTTATGCTTAAGGATCTTATGAAAAATTTGTCACTTGCTCAAAATTTTGCATAGCAAAATGCTTACCTGGCCCCCGCCCACCTTGTCCAGCCCCGTCTCCTAGTTCTTGCCAACCTATTTCATGCCTCATTCAACCTACCTGAACCTGCCATGAACTTTGATCTCATGTATCTTGGCCTTTTTGCTTCCTTGATAAATCTCTCCCCATTTTCCCCAAAGCCAGGCAAAGCTACCTATGTCAGTGAGCTTTCCCTGACTCCTCATGAAAGGTTTCCTCCCTCTCCCGTATGCTATATATTTTGCAAGTATCTCTGTCAGAGCACTCTCCACAATTTTTTGAAGTTACCATGTCTTTCCTGCCTATCGCCTCCCTTTAACTCAACTTGTACCTCCACTGGCCAACATGTAACTTGGTACATAGAAAATGCTCAATAAATAGTTGATGAATAGATGAAAAGAAGCAATATATTGCATCACATTTAAACATCTGAGACTTTCGAAGAACATTAGATTTTTTTCTTTTGCTTCATCCCAGTCTTCCCTCTGATGGCTCATCTTACACATATTGATTCTAAACTGCGCGGTCACTAGCTTCCTACAGGCATTCACTGAATGTCCACGTAACAGAGATAGGGGACCGAAGACTCAAAACAGTCTACAACACTGCCCTCAAGGAACCGAGACCAATGTGTAGACAAACACGTCGAAGCAGCAAAACACGAATTCAGTAAGAACTATAACTAATGAGTGATAAAACCAGAGTGTATTTGCCAAGAAATAATAACGGAAAAGACTAATTAATAAAGGGATGTTGTCAAACACCATGGTAATTTTCATTATAACATTTTATTAGGCACAATATGATATTGATATTTTTCTCATAGAGGTTTGCAATGAAATATCTCCACTAAATATATTCTTAATCCACACGCCAGGCACTGATGCTGTGTCCTCTCTCCTCAAACACTCAGACTTTAAAATCAACATTGTTGATCCGTAATGCAGCAGGCGCATAGTTGTTTATGAAGCAAATTTGCTTTCAGCATTTTGGTCATCAGAACAAGCATTATATATATATATATATATAATATAAGTTAATTATTATATATATAATAATATATATAAGTTAAATACATATATAAATATATGTAATATAAGTTAATTATTATATATATAATAATATATATATAAGTTAAATATATTCTAAACTACATATAATCTCACCTTCCTGGACAAGGTCTTTCTGAGGTTACAGATTACCAAGTGGTAGTATTGACAATGCTGCAAACGCAAAATTCTGAAGCAAGGGGAGGGGAGAGATGGAGACTACAATAAAATACCTTCTAGATGGCCACTGCAGGAAAATCCCTTCCAGATGTTTATTGCACAAAACCACAGCAATCCAGGCTAGAGATGCCCCAGGTAAGTCTTCAGGACCTCACTGGAGGTACTACCCTATCAGAAACTCACACACAATCCCAAATGACACCCCCCCACATTGCCAGTACTCCTAGTAGTGAAGGGCTAAAGTCACTCGATCCAAGGCAAAGTGTAATAGATTTGCGGATTTTCTAATTTACATGTCCCACTGGGAGAAACCACATTGGATTCTGCCTTCTCAGATCCTGTTTCTGCTCTAGGGTTGGCTTATGACTTAAGGCATCAAAATATGCCTCTATCTTTCCGCTGTGGAAGAGGTTCTTTGGCCAGCGTCCTTCCTTGGGAGACCAAAGACCGAATAAAATGACCCTAGTTCCTGGGCCTTTTTTTTTTTTAATTTTTTAATGCTTTTTATTTATTTTTTGAGAGACAGAGAGAGACAGCTGGAGCAGGGGAGGGTCAGAGAGAGAGGGAGACACAGAACCTGAAGCAGGCTCCAGGCTCTGAGCTAGCTGTCAGCACAGAGCCCGATGCAGGGCTCGAACCCACGAACCATGAGATCTGACCTGAGCCGAAGCCGGACGCTTAACCGACTGAGCCACTCAGGCGCCCCCCTAGTTCCTGGGCCTTAATGCTTCTTCCCCAACCTGAAAAATATCAGTTAATAGAGGTTCTCAGACACCATCATTAAGGAACAAGAGGTTGCAAAAAATACACAAAGCCTTGTTTTAAACCATCTTTGAAACCATTAATAACTTGGCTTGCCGTAACGAACACCTCTCCCTGTGCAAGCTAGCCAACTTGTTAAAATCCAACAGAAGGCAAGCATTTTTAGGCCAGTCATCCTATATTTTCTTGATCTCCCTGACAGGCACAACATATGCATGTGCCTGTATATATGTGTACATGGACACGTGTGTATGTACATGCAAATAAATACATATACAAGATATGTATACTTTATATAGACATAGAAGTATATTATAAAGTTATAAAAACCTTTTTACTGAGCAATGGCTTATTTTCACTAACTGTTCAATACTGCAGGGTTGGGGCTTCTCAGCTACAGTTTGTCTCCTAAAAACAGCTACTCTACATCCGTATGTGTGTATCATCCACACTAGCACAATACAAGAGAGACAAAATAGATGCTTAATTGATGGTGTAATTCACTTTACAACGGCACCATTACTACAGCTTTACTGCCTATGAGAACTGGCTTCCAACATCTTTGAATAAAGAAATAAAACAACCTAATCAGAGTGTCAGTTAATTCTGTAAAAGTCATGTAGTGTATCAAAACCGAAACATTTTCACAGGCTCCCAGAAAGACAGGTTTCCACTCTTGGTTCTCTTCCTGTTTCCTGCTAATGCTTCTACCTGCTATACTTTGACCTATCCTAGTCCAATTATAAGCCAAAATCAATACCAGACCCTCGGCAAATTTAACTGATTCTCTAAGAAACAATATTATAATCCATCAGCACACCCTCACCTTCTACTAACATTATTTTCCCGGGTTTACTCAATACCATTGTGGTCCCCATAACTACTGTTTCTCACACTGCTCTCTCTCATCAGCTCAACTACTGTAACAGCAGAGCAATTTCAAGCAGGTTGTGAGTGTCGGAGAGTATTGCTTGCAAAGTGCATGTAAATTATTAGATTACATTACAAGTGAAAGACTCAGCAGCGGGTCACCGTAGTGGAGCATTAATGTAGAGCGAGTTGAATGGAACCCTCGCAGACAAGCTTCTCCAACGTGATTTTTAGCAGGGAGGAGAGAGTGAGTAAAGGGGAAAGGCGGGCTAGGAACGGCGATGGGTTGCTGAGAAATGAGGTGGGAGACAGCTCCAGAGCACAGTGGGAAGGAGGGCGCTCCCACAACCTCAATGGCTGGAGGGGGCAGCCAGCAGGACCCAAGGAATAGTGCGGATGGGGTCAGGGGACGGGCAGACAGGGCCCTCCTCTGGTTCACAGGAAGGTGTGGGGAGTAAGCTCCAGAAGCCCAAGGGACTGATGGGGTTGAGCTTAAGTGACTGGTCCTCATGAGAATCCAGTCCATGGTAGTTGAGCTGAGTGACTGGGGCAGATCCAGTCAGGAAAAGGAACTAGCCATAAAAGGAAAAGGCTTTAGTTTAGATGCCTTCAGATGCTCTTGCTTATTTCACAGAGCAATCACTCAGAACCAGGGAAAATGCTCTAAGGAAAGGGAGCCTAAGGCCTGAGAAGGAGACAGGCAAGAGTGGGCAAGTGGGCCCCTCATCACCACCATCACTGGCCTGCCAGGTGACATGCATGCATGATCAAAGGTGACCCTCAACCACCTTGGGACAGCAGCATCATAAACAACTCTAGTTTTTACCTAATGGAAGAAACAGACTGTGTGGTCAATGCACTTACCTAAAGTCACACAGCCAGCACCCAGCACATCCGGGCCTGTGGCCCAGGTCTGTCTCCCTCCCAGCAGGGAGCCTGTAACAACCATGCACACTGTTTCCCAACACGTCCAGCTTTCTTTCATCTGAGTTGCTCAAGACGGGGGCAGGCCTGAACCTGCCACTGAGGGGAGAACTAGTGGATCCAAGAGAGACAGAAATTGGACAAACAAGGGCATCTGGGTCCCAACCCAAGGCCCAGCTGGAAATATAAGCAATTAGAAGCTATGCTGGTAGAGTTGGGAAGTATAGAGCTGAATCTACTGAAAAAGTGCCCAGTTTGGCAGGGCTATGTGAGAGAGATTCTCTGCACAATTAATGAGCACTTACTTTTTTTGCAAAGCATTGTGCAGGGGTAAAATAATAAGCCATGATGCTGGTCTTCTTGGGGAGCCTGGACACCTACCCCAGAAATAACACCATTAAGACAGTATAAAGGAATCTGGCAAAGGAAGTAGTTGTATGCTTGCTGCCTGAGCAGGCCCACATGACTGACTACTGCTGTTGAAGGCAGGGGTCACGAGAACTGCAGGAGGGAGAGGGTGAATCTTACCTCACAGTCTTATCTAAAAACGATTACAGGCTTTCAAGAACCCAAGAGAGATTGGAACATAAGATGCGAGACTGGGCTGGGAAAAAGAAGAGGGCAAGGGTCAAAGCACGAATGAGGAACTGGGCTGAAAAAGGCCAAGTCCAAGACTCATGTAGCAGAGAACCATCAGAAGTGACTCAAAACCATGGGGTCCACTGAGAGGTGTCACTACTAGAACATAGAATCCCGGAAGGCAAGGAACTGACTTCTCCCATTTGCCACATACCCCAGAGCCTAGCACAGTGCCTGGCACAAGCAAGGGGCTCAGACAACCGTTGTTGAATGAAAGAATGCCACCCTCGTGCCTTTACACAGTGACATCAAATCTGAGCAAAGGGGATCCCAGAATTTACATTCTAAGCCAGTTTAGGCAGATGCATACCTAAATGTAACAGGATATTAATGAACATGTGCTAAAAGTGGCATAAAGATACTGTATGATTATAAGTAATAAGTATTGACATTATTTTCCCTCCCCCACTTCCTCTCTGAAATCATAATGAGGAACACCTGGAGTCCAACATCAGTTACTGCGGAAACAGTCCGTCCCTCCTGCCCTCCCTCCGACTGCCAGGCCACCGCTCACAAAACGGCAGCTTCTACCTCATGCTCAGGACAGGGTTTTTAAAACTGCAAGAGACAGTCCATAAATAGATCATGAAACCAATTTGGTGGCTTGCGATTTGTATCTTGCCTGTAAATAATAGAGCAAAAATAACAGCACATCGTAGGTAAAGGATAAATATTTTACATGAAAAGTTTATTGTACCCATGTGCTATGTGTGTGAGTGTGTGTGTGCGTGTGTGTATTGGCTCACAACATAGTATGTTTCTCTCATTGCAGGTCACCGTGTAAACACTTAAAAGACATTGTCCTATAGGGGCAAGAAATTCAGGATCGGACACTTTTTCGTAGTCAAGCTGAATGACCCTTGTTTTCCTGACATTCCTGGCTGAATGTGACCATCAAAGGTACTGCTCTTTGGGTCAGTAAACTTCGTTCATCCTAAAACACTCAGAAATCACATACTAAGTTCAGAATTAGTTCCTTCAAAGTACCCCCAGCTTCACAACACACATCCTTTTTGAAAAAAAATAAGTAAGATTTATTTTTTTCTAGTTACAAAAGTAATACACGTGTAATGCAGAAAGGTCAGAAATACAAGAAGAGTACAAAGAAAAAGAAAATCACGCCAATCCAGAAATAACCATTTTATCATTTCATTATCAAAGTGTAGGTGGGTCCATATTAACACACACACACACACACACACACACACACACACAGTAGCTTCTTAGGAAAATATCCTTCTGTGTATACTACTATGAAAGCTATTACTTTTCACTAATAAATGACCCACATTTTCCTCTGTCAAAAGATATTTTTCTACTACCACCTGATTCTTCCTGGCTATCTAGTATTCCATTGGCAGACTTGCTTTTGAGCATCTGTATAAAAGGCACAGCCTTAAATCCTCTGCCTGGAGGAAAGAGGGCAGCTGCTAAGCCAGCCCCCCCTCCCCAGCCAGCTCCAGCCAAGTCCTGACTACAAGATGCTCCCCTCCAGAGCCTCTATTTTACCTCCTACTGAATCAGAGCACAAGCCGCAGACACTATGTTCACTGTGCTTTCAAATGGCCTTACTGACACAGCCACAAGTTCACCGGCTGATTTTTATATAACAACAAAAATGCCTAGTGGGATTTTTAAAAAATTACTGATAATGTCCCATTATTGCTGCACAACCCACATGGTGTGCACTGACTTTCATACGTATCAATGATCTCATGCTGGAATGACTGTGTACACACTGTAATATCCTCAGGGGGGTTTCCTGGGGGTACAGGACCTTGATTTTGTACCTTCCTGGAATTTCTGAGCATCCTTGCACAGCACACAAGAGGAAGGAACACTGGGTGTGGAAGTAGAAGACCTGTACTCTTGTCACAGCCTTGCTACTTACTAGGAACGGAACTTCAGGCGCCTTATTAGACCTGTGTGTCAGTTTCAATCAGGAGGGCCAGGCTAGGCTACATCATTCATAAGGTCCCTTCTGTCTCTAACAGGCTTTGGGCTGATAGAACACGACCAGCACGCGCCCTCAAGCGCAAGATTACAAAACAAGCTTTAGGACTTCCCAGAGAGCCAATCAGTGTAGTATCATTCTTCTACCGATTCTTTGTAGGGCCTCAAGACATTTTAGAGCCTCACTCATCTTCAACCTTCATCCTTCACGCTGTGAAATTTTACATCTTCTGGGTTAACAGCCTGGTCTACGGAAATTGTCCGGGTTCCCACTTCTGCATAAATGCACTCATCAGAAATGGGCCATGAGTGCCAGAAATGGTAAAATACAGCTCACAATTTCACACTTGTCATCATTGGTCAACTAATAAGATCACTACAAGAAGAATCATTCTTGATTATCAAAGTATTTCATTTGCCTTTGCTCTCTAATGCTTCATTACCTGGACAATTGAGAGTTATGGGCAGTTCATCCTCCCAGATGGCCTGTCCTTTCAGATACAACATCCCCATCACACACACGGTCCTGGGAGCACACGCTGTGTCGTTACCACGGCCTTCTCACCATCCACTGGCTTTATGACCATACAGTGCAAATGAAAAGCAACGCAGTTTATTGAAGAGGTTTGCGACTTGCTAAATATACCCTTGTTTTTTCTGTGATTTGTATGTTGGAAATCCATTCGCTTCTCTACAGTCAGTCTTCCCCAGGACCAGCATCGATCATGTGGGATGAGACAGGCCTCTCTGCTTCAGGAAGGGGAGAATCACATCTGGTCGGCTTTTCTCCGTCATTGTCCATTTCTTCAGGTTTCTTTAAAACTAATTGGAAGAGTCAATAAACATGCCCGGCAATTCCCTTAGCACACCAGGAAGCAGATCATCATGCCCTTCAGACCTGTTCTTGTTCTGTTTTTCCAAGTATTCCCTTACCTGCCTTTGTCAATTGGCATTCTCGACAAGTTCGTCATAACTTCTCAAAGTGTCAACTTTTCCTCTTTCATTGCCCTTGTTAAAGATAATTTAAAATTAGAAAGTCACATTCCCAGCCATTTCAGAGTCAATGCTAATTTCATTTTCTTTTGCACAGAAGCCTCCTTTCCCTCCAGAGATTCCTCTCCTCATTCACAGCCCCCAGTCCCCGGCCCCAAACAGACACTCTTCCTCCCTGTGCACACTGCTCAATTCATCTGCTGCACCCTCTTTTCTTGCCCCCAAAATACTTCACCCAGTGAAACACACTTTAGCTTGTGGGTGCTCCTTCCTTCACTCCACTTCGGAGAGAACTGTCTGTGTCTGGAGACTGTAAAGTCACCTTCAGGAAAGAGGCATACAGTTGGCTGTCAATTAATCAGGATAAGACAGAAAAAATTACATTGTGTGCAGCTTTGCTTCTCCGTACATGCATTTATGCTTTGGGGATCAAGAGGATTTCTCCCACACAACCTCAAATTCCGATTTATGCCTTTTGTTTGGCTATAACGAATTCTCTACCTAGCAGCACAGTAGTTAATAGTCTGGATTATTTAAAACAGTGATTATCATACCTCATTATAAATTCAATTGTTGGTCCCTCATTCCCCCCCCCCCAATTTATCCTCGGTAGCACATTCTTTGCTCATAAAATAAGTTCACTAATTTTATATTCTGTAATTGTTAGTCCCACACCTAGGGTGACATATAGATTTTAAGCCAGTTTGTTTTCCCCCATTAAGCACAGACCCAAACGTCACCATTCCTGTCACGTATACAATTCCATCAAGTTTCAGAGTGTCATTTATACACAATTTTATTTCTTCTTACTTCTTTCACACACGCCTACCACTTACGTACAGCAACTTCACTACATTCATATTTCATAAACTTCATCAGTATTCAGCCAAATCCTCCCCCGAAGTAAGCTAGGTATTTTTAACAAGGCGCTGCCTCTTTCACAGGCTTGAGGATCCTGTACTAAGTGGCACCCTTCCTTGTGCCCCAGAAGAGTTTCGTCTATTATGGTCTGTTCACGGATGGAGGAACTTTCTGATTATTAAAAAAAAAAAAAACTTTAAGATAGTTCACTATCAAAACCCAAATGCCCAGTAACGCTGCTAGCGAGGATGTGAGGCTGGGAGATCATGAGGTTCCTCCACGCCGGGAGCGTTCCTACTCAGTCCCAGCCTCTGACTGAGCTTCAAACAACACTTCCAGCACCTTCAAGCGGGGGGAAACCTGTGCTCTCAACTGGTGGTGGTGGACACGACGGAGGGCTCTGCAGCTGGCCACCGGGGCCTCAGTTCTGTGCACCAGACAATCACCAGGAGGCCACAAGGCCAACCCCCTGTCAATGTGCCACGGCACATAACGTGGTAAGACTGTCTGTGATGATGACATGTCCATGGAGGCCATAAACATCTGTCAGGAAAGCAAACAAAACAAAACTGCTCTTCCACCAACACAAGGGAATTGTCACCTGTAATTCTTTGTCACATCAGCATGTCACAGTGGGAGCCAAAAGCCGAGCCATGAGCTGTGGCACGTGTACTCCTCATCATGCCCCATCCCCCTACTCTGCCTTCTCTGGACAACCTCCTTGACGTGCTTACTCCAAAAACAAAATAATAATAACTGAGCTGTCGCAAAAGACCACCATGACTCCTAAAATGGATCTGCAATATGACGACATCAAAGATACCAGAAGAGAACGGCAGACAGTCATTAAGTCAGGCGGGCTGGCCCGGAGGAAGTCAGCCTCTGATGACGCCGTCTGGGAGGCTTCCCATACTGGTCTGGTGAACAAAGGCCCACACTTTAAAGGAGAATTTCCTTTGGGGGAATTTAAATGGTCCTTACTGATATTCTTGAAAGTCTTCCCGCAAACCCAGAATTTCTTCGCTTTTAGGATTTATTAGATACCCCTCATATACCTAAGGAAGAGGCAAAATTCACGGCTATTTCTATCCACCGCTATTCCATGGGGGAGAAGTTACATAATGCTATGGTAATATATTACATAACTTATTTGTAAATACAACAGGTTTCTTAAATATCTGAGCATGATTTTACATCCTCTACAACTGTAGAGAAAGCATTAGGGCTCTTGATTCAGGTTGAAATTTTCCTAGAAAGTAAAAACCTCAATTAACCAGAATCAACGAATTGAAGTTAATTTCCGTTTTGGTCCTTGCAAGTTAGAAAACAAAAAAGGCAAATAACAAAACAAACTGATATCAAGGACTTAAATGGAAAAAGAAAACAATTTTCAAGCTGGGATCAGGGCAGATTTAGTCCAATCTCTGGCACGGTCTCCATTCACAATTCTATAATGTACAATCAGAATTCATCCTCAGAACAAGTGACCCCATGGCACTGTAAGATCCTCAAACCTGAAAGAAAGATTCAATTACATTCCCAATGTTCTTTCTACGGTAGGAAAGGGGACCAGCACATTTAAAAAGCATATTCAATAAGAAAAAGACGGAAAAGATTTCTGGTTAATCTGTTAGCCAGAAAAACGAATTCATTAGTAATGCCTTGGTACCCTTATAGAAAAATCATGATTTACTGTACATTAATCAACACGTGAACACCGATTATCTGGAGAATTTTTTTAAAGCACTAATTCAAAATAATCTTTTATTTCTCTTAACATACAGTTTAGTAAGATGAGTGAAGACCTGAACAGCTCATTTCCAAACCAACACTTTCCATCATGAATCTCATACACACACACACACAGAGAAATTTCCCCACCTCCAAAAAAACCAAAACACTACTTTAAAAATGATAGAAGGGAGAACAAAGGTGGGAGAGAGGGAAGGGGGGAGAGACAGAAAGAAAATGAGACAGAGAGAGAGAGGGAGAAGAGAGAGACTGCCTTCATATCCAGATAGTTTTCATATTCAAATTCTGGTATTCCATATTTTAAGTTAATGTTCACTCTGGAAATGGAAGGCCTTTCAAAGCAGACTCTTGCCACTCTGGAAGAATCTATCACTAACCTGGGATGACTGGTCAGTAATCTGCTTGAGGGAACAGAAGATGTCTACTTCAGAGTCTCTGAACAATGGCTCACAGAGGACAAAGCAAGTGAGCAGCACGTTATATCACATGGAAAAAGCTGGATTTTCTAGAAAACAGTCTTTTGCACACAAGGCAGTTGTCATAATTTCTCCCCAGACACCGGAAATGTAGTTACGTATTTTGCTTCCACAGGCACCTAGGTATACACATAACCTACGAAGCACAACTCGCGAAGTAGACTAAGAAGAGGAGGGCACAGAAGAAGAGCACCCTCTGAAAAAGTGCCATATGCTAGAAGTCACCATACTACACAGGCAGAATTTTCAGTGACATCCAGCCCAGTCTGCACTTCCAACATCACACCACAATTTCCGGGAGGCAAAAATGGGAGAATCTAGAGAAAAACGCGCATTTTAAGTCAGAGGTGACAAGAGTGTGTCCGCAGGATCGGAACCCATGGGTTTGTCTCACGTTCCAAAGGTTAGCTCGGGACAGAGATCAGTTTGCTTCCAAAAGCATTTCAGCAGTCCCCCCAAAATCCTCAGAACATCTCACCTGGAGGTGCAACTACAGCAATGCACACTCTCGCGCCTCCCTCCATCCCACGTAGGAGCCTGGTGTGGAATTAGCAGTGTATACCGCTGTCACGTTTGCTGCCTTGCAGACACCAGCTGAAGGGTCTCATGGTAAGGGGACTTCCATGCAGGCTCCACATATTTCAGCTTTCAAAAGGGAGACATTTTCTATAGCCAAGGCTTCTCATCATGCTAGTAGGTTCTGGAAAATTCCAGAAGGTGACTAACGTAAAAAGTCTGCTACAAAAGTTTTTTAGCCACTCAGGATTTGACTTCTGGATTACTAATTCAATTCTTTTTAAGAAATAAGGGGGGAGCAACAGAAAAGTTTATCATAACTATCACCAAATGCATTTTCTAAAATTATTCCATTACATTTTTAAGGGTATAATTATAAATGTTTTTATGAGCAATTTACCAGAAAATTAAAGTCACTTAGTTAAAAAAAATAATTATTCCATCCCTCTGGCCAAGGATTTTATTCCAACCAGTAGCTCTTTCAAACTATGGGGCATCATTTGTTCACTGTGGAGAGAGAGCCAGGTCCACGTTAGAAAAGCTGATCTGCAAATCAATCTCTAGATAGGGCTCTAAAGAAGGGCACCTACCAGAAAGTGAATCAGCCAAGACAGAAAGGGGCGCCTGGAGGCAAAACACTTCGGTTGCGCGGTTCTAGAAGTCCTTGGGGCTACAAATAAACTATAGGCCTTGTTAACTGATTTTACGTCAATCTAAACTGAGCTTCCGGGGGGTTCAATCTCAACCCAACTGAGCTTTTCAGTGTTAATCCCATCTTCTGGTTTCGATTTTCCCCTTAGGTCGGCCTGCCCTAAAAGCCCTCAACCTCCCGGCACTGGCGTTCCAAACCAACTGCGTGCCATCCGGCCCTGTGAGGAGAACTTTAGGGAAGTAGAATATGTAAGCTTCTGGCATGCATATAATAATGAGATTCTGGAAAAGGGTTTTTAACAACAGTTATGTCACAATGCTTATGGCTCCCTGAAGTCTCTGAAAGCCTTGTTAAATTAAAGATTCGCTGCGGTTTTTTTCCACTTCATTCTTACTTCCCATGTTGTCTCTTGCCTTTCCTTTTTCCCTTTCATGGTGCTGTGAAGATGGTCCTGACACCAGCCATCATTAATACCACCTAGAAGACGGGTCAGTTTCAGTACACTTGCTAACAATCTCTGCTAGTTTTAAGGACAAGGGGAGGTCTGTCTTTCAGATTACAAAGTCACACATGCAACTTAGGAAGCTCAGGCACTTAAGGGTATGCAGCCCATTCACACGGGGATTCCCAGGAGCTTGGCATTCAGCAACAGCTTCAAGTCACCTAGATAATGTCTCCTGAGGTCACCTCAATGTCATGAGAATCCAGACCACAGTTTCTGTGGACTGCACACACTGGCTGGCTGGAGGCTAACCCTGCTACCTCTCTGGAAAGCATCTACCAAATCCAAAAGCTTCCCACTTCACCCAATGCCAAGAATTCCATTCAATCCTCCTTGAGGTTGAAAATGCTAATTATAAGGTGATATGTTTGCTTTTCCTTTTGAGTTGTGTGCCTTTATGTTTTAAGTATTAAAAAGGCGTAATCACCTAGTGTGTAGGTTAATTTCTTTCCGATATTGTAATTTATGCAACATTAATACTGGATGCCAGCTCCAATTTTCTTGCTGCTTACACTCTGGGAGCCGGCTTGCATATTCTGCCAACTCCATTACATCATCTGAAAACCCAAACATTTCCCATTTTCAAATCACTCTCATCTACCAAGCATACTTACACATTCTCTCTTTTTCTCCCTAGGTCACACACACAAAAGACCGGTATCCCTGAGGGGCAGACACTACACTGGAGGTTAAAGTCTGCAAATGCACATAATTTCTGGAAGCTATTACTACTGCTGTGTTAGCTAAAGGATGCCTCCATCTCTGACCTTCCTTTTTCCATTCAGACTGTTATATAACCTAGTGCCTGCGTGCAGGATGTGAGTTGAGTGTTTGGGCCTTACCTCTTCTCCCTCCCCCTAGTAAATCTCTCTGGAGGGATGACTAGGGGTTGGTTCAAAGAAGAGTGAGGGGAGAGGGTGACCCTGTAGGGAGCAAGGGGATAAAGGTCAACAGATCAGCTGTGCCAGATACATCCCACCTCTACTTTGTCCCTCTCCCCTTTTTGCTATGCCTAGGGGGCTGGTGGTACTGAATGCCCAGCGTTATATAATTTGCAAGAACAGCAAGTTACGGATTTGTTAGTTCTGCAGCCTGCCACCCTGGTCTCTTGCAAGAACACCTTCTGGCAAGAATGACACCTGAAGATGCTAATAACACACGTAAGGGGGGAGGTTAAGACGGGGGGGGGGGTAGGAGTGGCAGCACAAACCAGAAATTAGTGAGGCTTCCTATATACTATGTCCCCCCCACTTAAAAAAAAAAAACTCAGAAACACATGAAGGGGATTTTCTCCAGTGTTTCTGATTAACCCTGTTACATAACCCGCTCGCATTCCAAATCCACCGTCTCAGGGTCTAAATATACTCTTTGCAGCCAAAAGCTCTCCACACACAAACTCACCGAGCTGGCGGCAGGACCCGGCCCCCAGCCCTGATCCCCCTCCCTTTACTTGGCCCTTGATCCACCCACCCCCCTCCCGCTCAAACGGCGGTTCAGCGTGTTCACTCCTCGGATATCGCCTTTAATTAAATGTTTTTCGTGTGTGTCATCCTGATGGCTTTTACTGTACTCAAATTCCGTGAATGGGAAAGCGCCTGGACAGGGGGTGTGGCTAAGGGGGGGGGAATACTGTAAAACAGCCAGCACATGATCAGCCATATTCCTACCTCCAACTATAACATCGAGAGGAAGGGAGCGGCTCCCGGGCCCCCACTTTCCTCTCCCCAGCCCTCCCCAATCACCGGCAGAAGCCCAGTGGCAAGAGGAGGGGGCGCGCTGGGCCACTGCCCAAGCCTGGGCTGGAGACCCTCTCGATCCCCAGCCCCCGGCTGCTCGCGCGAGCCCGCTTCCTCCGGAGTGACAGGCGTGATTTATACATTATTTACAACAGTAATTAAAGCCGTAGCTTCCTCCGGTTCTTTGCAAACTCCAGGCGCAATCAAATAAATAATCCCCCCCAACCCACCCCCACACACACATCGGGTTCCCACACCTTGAAGAAAGAGAGTGAGCTTTCCCCAACAACCGACTTTTAACTAGGAAAAAGCAAGGAGGGAGCAATGGAGTCCCCGCCGCCGCCCCCCCCCCCGCACATACTCCAAAATGAAGTGTAAAAATCTCTCAGGGAAGGGGGGGGTCATCTCTCGCACTATCCAACCAGCATTCAACTCTCGCTGACCATTCCCGGGTTCTTACACAAACGCTTGAACCTCAGAGAGGGAAGGATTCCCAGGGCAGAAGTAAGTTTGGGTGCATTTCGATCTTTCAGTTTCTGCTTGTTTGCTTTCGCAGACGCTCACTCCGAACGCGCGTGGAGCGCCCCACAGCACCACCGCCCTCGGCGCGCTGCCGCGCACACGCCCCCCGCCAGCCTGGGCGCAGGGTGGCTAACCCGGGGTCTTAAACTTGCGGATCTCCCCTCGCACTGCCCGCCAAACAACTTGGCGAACACCTCGTGCGCCGGCACCCCCTTCCTCCAGCCCTTCCACCAAATCCCAAACCCACCGCCGTGGTCCAGAGAAGGTGCCCACGTCGCCCCCAGATCCAGAAGCGCCCCCTCTCCACCCTCGGGGCTTCCCAGGTCGCTCACAACTCCCGCACCCCCTCAGCTCTGCGGGGACTGAAAACACACCCCGTCTGGGGCAGCCGGGGCCAAAACTGTCAAGAGGAGAAAAGGTAAAGCCAGAGGAGGGTGGCCATAAACGGATTTTTTTTTTTCCTTCTTAAAAGGGCACTGCCGCTTTAAAAGTTTCTTTCCCGGGCCCCCACTCTCCGGTTCTCCGTATTTTGGGGGAGCGTATTTAATTTGGGCTACGCATCTTTCCTCCTCTTCGCAGAAAAATCAAAGCCAGGGGGTGAGCCCGCCGGCTGTCAACCCTCCCGCCGCCTCCCCCGCCCCCCTCTCCTCCTGCAACCCGAGAACCGGCTGCAAAAGTTTGCAACATTTCTGGGGGGCGGAGGGGGGAGGGGAAGGGGGCTCTCCGGGCTCGGGGCGCCGCTGCAGGCTCGCGCGCGGCCCCGGA
>NC_043708.1:99051255-99077911 GCF_006229205.1 Suricata suricatta
CCTCTCCAGCCTCCTACCTCTGCTGGTGCTGGAATAGCTCTGTCTGCGCACCGGGGCGGGCGGCTCGCTCTTGCGGGCGGATTCCTGGTTCAGCGGGGTCTCCCTGGCGCCGGCGGCCGCGTCCGCGCCGCTGCTGCCCGGCTCGCTGGCGGCGGGGTCGGGGGCTGCCGGAGCTGACTCCATGTTTTTTCCCAATGTAGAGATCGCTGGAGATGGCGAGCTCCGAGACTCCCTCTATCTTCTGTTTTCAGAGCAACTCTATGGTACCAAAAAAAAAAAAAAAAGAGGGGGGAGAAAGAGACCAGGGAGAGCAGGAGGGAGAGAGCAGGCGGCGGCGGCGGGCGAGCGAGAGCGCGAGGGAGCGCGCGGAGTGTGTCTGGGTGGACGTAAGTGTGCGCCCGAGAGGGGTTGGGAGGCGGGTCTGGCCACAGGCAGCGCTAGCGAGAGCTTCTCCAGCCGGCCCCCACACCCACATTCCCCACCCTCCAGACCCCAGACGGAGAGCCACCGACTGGCTGCCAATTTGGGGAGGGGAGGGGGGGAGAGGGAGTCAGGAGGGGAGAGGCTCTCTTTGACCCGATCCTCCCCTTTCCCTAGCCCAGGGACAGAAATTAACATCGGCGAGATGATTCCCTGCCTACTTCTGAGACTCTTTTCGGGAACACAACTCGTCCCCATCTGCCACCAGCCTGAGATGAGACAAATGCGATTATCCACGTTGGGGAATCGCAGGTAGCCTCCTGCCAACCCACCCCAGGACACAGGAGAAACTAAAAAGGAATTCGACCTGGGCTGACACCCCAAGGAAGGAGGACTTGGGGTGGGGGGATGTGGCAGTTTATCAGGATGGGACATCCAGTGGGTTTCCAGTCTTGGATTGATACATCTGTGTCTAAAAGAGATTTTTAGTCCAGAATCGCCAAGGACAGCCAATTTCTGGTGTGGTTGAAAGAGGTGGCTTTCAGCTCCTTTGCTGTTTCCTCTGAGAAGGATCCAGAAACCACTTGGCAGGGCAGTTTCTACTAAAGAAAACTTTGGCCTGTTTGGTTGATGACTATCGAAGCTGGTTCGAATAGGCCACCCCGCATCTAGTTACGTGTGGCCACTAACTGCCAATTCCCACTGGTAATTTTGCTATTAAACATACAGTCTCAGCCATAAATGATACACTGGAGAGGCATTAATAATGTCTGGAGGATAACATTCAGATAATTAACAGTTGCTAATAAGTCACATTCTACACCTCCCTTCTATTGAAACTCACCCATCACATAGTAGGTGTTTAATAAAATCCACAGAAAGTAGAGAACTGCGTAAGTATTATCTTGACTCCATACTCCTATATGAAGGAACAATACAAACTGGGTAAGTGGAAAACATTAAAGTGGTAGTAGTCAGGCTTCTCTGCCTCAGCACTCAGCCTACCATTTCCTTTTGCCTGTGAGACACTGATGAAATCATTACTTTTTTAAGTTATTTATTTAGAGAAAGAGAGAGAGAGAGAAAGAGTGAGCAGGGGAGGGTCAGAGAGAAAGGAGAGAGCAGCTCCACAAGCAGGCTCCCCAGTGCCAGGACTAGCCCCAAGCAGGGCTCAAACTCCCAAACCCCAAAATGTGAGGTCACGAGCTGAGCAGATATCAGATGCTTAACAGACTGAGCCACCCAGACACCCCAAATCAGTACATTTTTAACACACACACACACCCCTTCCTTTCAGAAAGCTCACAATTTAGACAGTAGAAAATATTATTATATACCAGAAGGTGGCATAAATATGTGTATTTAGGGGGTTGGGATAGGAGAGAGAAGTAGAGAACATTTTGCTTTTGCTACCTTCCTGATTAGGAAAAATGCTTTTTAAAAAATAAGGGGAGGGGAACCTAGTTAGATAATAGCTTAAGAGGAATCTCCATGTGCCAGACTTTACACATGGTTTGTGTTACTGTTACTGATCTTGGTCTGATTTCAAATACACAGTGCTATTTGCCATGGTCTGTGTGTTAATCAGCAAAACCTGTGGTCCACTCTTGAGAGTGATGTAAATGAGATGTGAACGATTCTGATACCTTGATCCAGTCTCTGCAAGGATCCCTGGCTTTAGCCTGTCTGTTGGCGCCTACTAACAGAGCCATGATTGTGTCCTCCATCCCAAATCAGACGCGTGGGTTTCCCCATACATCAAGGCAGAGATTTCCAGAATAGCCTTCACACTATTTACAACTGGTTAGCTTGTTAATAGTGTTCTTGATGCAATTGACCTAGCATGTCACTCTTGACTTTTCTAAGTAAACAAATATATCAAAGGGCACAGTTTAATAAATAAGCAAGTTCCTCTGCAGAAGTGAATGTTTCAAAATATATCCATGGCCCCATATTTATTTTGAAATAATATTTTTTTAAAAACTTTCCATCTTCGATTTCAATAATTGGGGATACAAATGGCTCAAGAAGGATCTCTGGCTCCTTTTTAGGTACCAGTAACAACTCATTAACATTTTTTGGTTAAGTCTATCCCCCCCCCCCTGAGTTTTCGGTTGGTTCCTTTGCTGTTCCCCTTTGTATATGCTGGTATTTGTTCAAGACCTTCCTGAAAATGGCCCGAGTGACCTTAGTCAGTTACAATAGAATCCATATTTCCTTCAGTGGCAAATTCCAGCTCCAAAGAGCCATTCCTCCAAACTCTTTAAAACAATGACTGCAACTGCAATTTAAAACAATTAGGACCGGAAGTGCTCTCCCCAAGGGAAAGATAAAGTGCGCTAGATACATTCCTCCACTGCCAATCGTTGGTACTAAAGTGTAAATTACCTGGCTTGGGGAAGCATTGGAAACCTGAAAAGCACAGCGATTAGGTTTATTTTTTTCCCCCTTCCCTCCTGCCCCTCACCTGCCTACTAATTGGGCTTTCCAATTTTTCAAATATTTGGAAAGATGGAAGCCTTCCTTAGACTCCACTCACTCAGGGCGATTGTGTTTGCTTAAAAATGGTTATTTCACTCTGCACCACTGAGTTCTCTGACAGACTTAGAAATGGCTTAGAAAACCAGACTTTGTAGAAGAGATAGGCCTAAATCCATTTTTTTTGCAGACTTTTCTCTCCCTCCCCAGATTCACCAGGCCTCTCCCTACCTCCTTGCGGATCCCAGGCTCCCCTCTTGACGGCAACACTAGTTTGTTTGTATTCTCTTATTCCAAGGTAGTTCCTGTGAACCTCAGAGTTAGCTTTGACTCCTCTCCCTCATCACTGCCCCTACCTTGCTCCACATCCTAACGTCCTTGCCAAGTGCTTTAAATTCTACCTCTGTGACATTTGCCCTTCCTTTTTACAGCCACCGCTCCAGTTCCACACATTATTGCTCAACTAAACCATTACAATACCCTCCCAAATAACTGGCCCTTAGTCTTCTAACCACTCTAATCCATCCCGGAAAACATTGCCAAGTTAATTACCCTGAACTACAGCTCTCATTTCCCACCATGTCACTCCCCTGCTTACAAGACTCTAATGGCTCCCCATTGCCTATCCAATTAAGTACTAACTAGTCGACACGGTATTCAAGGCTCTACCTCACACATCTCCGTACTCCTGCACCAGGGATGGCACACGGATCTCCTTCTGTGAAGGAACTCCTGAGGTTGGTTGGAAAGGTGTGGGCTGTGAGTAATTAATGCTTCTCCCATGGGTGGAGCCTTGGGAGTGTGACACTCATGTGGAGTTTTCCAAACTGCCTTACATCCTTACATAATCCCTGCAATCCGTGTGTAATCCTCAGACCACACCACTTGCTGCTTCCTACGCTTTCTCCTGCCCGTAGCGTCGGAGACAGGGAGGGACAGTTAGTTGCCTATGCGTCTTCTCCCACAATGCTCTTCTTGCCTTCTCTGTTTACTGAAACCCTACCTTTCTTTCAAGGTTCATTCTAAAAGGCAGCTCTCCTGTGGAACCTTCTCTGATTTACCCCAAACCAAATATTTGAACTGTCTTAGTACTGTTGACCCTTGAACAACACAGGGGTTAGGGGCACTGACCCACCGTGCAGTCAAAAATCCATGTGTAACTTCTGACTCCCCCAAAACTTTACTAATAGCCTACTGTTGACTGGAAGCCTTACTGATGAGATAAACAGTCAACACTTATTTTGTATATTATATGTTTTATATACCATGTTCTTATAATAAAGTAAGCCATAGTAAAGAAAGTGTTATTAAGAAAATCGTAAGAGGAAATACATTTATAGTGTTGTACTGTATCAAACAAAATCCTCAGATAAGTGGGCCTGTGCTGTTGAAACCCGTGTTGTTCAAGGGTCGACTATACTGTGTACGCCTCTTAAGGCGTTCAGCATACTTTATCTACTTTGTGCTGTCCCTGGTTGAACATTTGCCTTGCTCTTCCTGGTAAAAGAAAGGTTTGTTGAAAACAGGGGCTCTGCCCTTGCACATAGTAGGCATGCACTAGAGTTAGTGGGTTTGGGGAATGGAATTAATAAACTGATCATAACATGGCATGTCCACACAGTGTTCCATTATACAACAAGAATGAAAACCTAAGCATTTCAACTTTCACTCACTTGAAATAAGCCTTTCCTTCCTGGATAAATGATTAGTTGACATGTACGGGCTGTTAAAATTTATATATGCAAAAAAGTTCACAGTTATTTTCTTTGCATTTCGTGGAGAGGGAGAGCGGGAAAATGATGGAAATATATAGTAGAATATCCTTGGGAGAGGGGAGCTTTCTACAACCTGCCTAAGAACAAAGAAGACAGAAAATTAAAACTGAATGCCCAGACAACAAGTTGCCTTTCTTTCAACAAAACATCAGGAAGCCAAAGCTGGACTCCATGCTGAAAATGGAAGAAGCAAATGAAAATGTAGCACTGCTTTTGGGTATGGGAGAGGCCCCATCCTGCAGCAAGGCTGGTCAGTTTGTACACAGTGCAGCTCCAGCCATGAAAGTCCAGGCTAAGAAGAGCTGACTGTTCGGAGAAGGAAGCATGTAAACCTTAAGTCCTCATGGGCGGGAACATGAGAGCCAGGCTGACCAGATGCTAGGAAATAAAGAAGATCAAGGGGCCCAGCATCCACTCTGGATGATCTACTGTAACTCTCTTCCCATTTTGTGAAAGAAGAAATTAAAATGCAGAGAACCGCCTTGCTCAAGACTGCCCAGTTAATCTGTTCCTGGACCTGAACCCTCAGAGCATGAACTCAAGACCCAGCTCTGCCACAAAAGAGGGTAGATAGTAAGTTACTAATCTTTCTAGGTCTGTTTTCTTTTCTATGTATGAGAGTTGTTAGGAGGGTTAGATGAGATGATCCTTCTAGAATGCTTGCCACTCAAAATTTTATTATTCTTAATCACCTTGTAGGTTTGTTAAAAATTTTTTTATTGTTTATTTATTTTGGGGAGAGAAAGAGAATGAGCGGGAGGGGCAGAGAGAGAGAGATGGAGACAGAATCAGAAACAGGCTCCAGGCTCTGAGCTGTCGGCACAGAGCCTAACTCAGGGCTCAGACTCACGAACCATGAGATCATGACTTGAGCCGAAGTCAATGTTTAACTGACTGAGCCACCTAGGAGCCCCTCATCAAAGAGGATTTCATAAAATACTATATAAAGCTGGAGCACCTGGGTAGCTCAGGCAGTTGAGTATCTGACCTTGGCTCAGATCATGATCTCGCAGTTTGTGAGTTCAAGCCCCACATCAGCACAGAGTCAGCTTCAAATGCTCTGACCCCTCTCACTGGCACTCCCCCAACTTGCACTTTCTCAAAAATAAATAAAAATAAAATACTGTATAAGGCTGAATTGTCCAGCACAGTAACCACCAGCTACATGTGGTTACTGAGTACTTGAAATGTGGCTAATGCAAACTGAAATATAAGATAAATGTTAAAACCCACATTAGATCTCAAAGGCAGCACACAAAAATGTAGTGTCTCAATAATTTTATATTGATTCCATGTTGAAATGATAATAATTTGCATCTACTATTCAATAAAATATACTATTAAAATTAATTTCATCTCTTTTACCTTTAAAAAGTCTGGCCACTTAAAATGTAAAATTAGTATATGTTTTACATTATACACTTATTGGATAATGCTAATATGGAACATATATGGCACAAAGGTAAGTACAGTGATGCTGTAGAGCAATCTCTAGGGCTCAAATGAGGTACCACTGGGTCAAGGGTTACAGGACATCTATCTTGTCACTTTACAAAATCTTAATTGTGTTCCTATTATTTGCAGGACATTGAGCTGGATTCTAAGGAAAATGGAGACAAACTTATTATTCTTACAGTGAAGGTAAGAAGTGCACATCAAAACTAAGCGACATCCATTCCATGATGAGGCTCTAACTGCCCTAGAGATCAGCATCCAAGTTGCTAAAAAATCTTTCTAAGGGCTTGGAACACAGGGGCTCTGCCCTGGGCAGCTAATGTCCACTTTGTTAGCTTTTGAACTAACAAACTGAATCTGTGGACTTCAACAAGTGGAAGACGTTTGGCAACATGCAAATACCAACAAGCTTCTAGAACACGTCTCCTGCAGCCCCGTGTTTACGACTGGAAACATCCAAGTTTCAACTGGGTGAGTGAGGTGGTATGCTGGGCTCAGTGTCCTTCACAGAACCATCATGATCCTTGGGTTCACAAATATTTTTGCCTGGCTTTGAAAAACATCAGGGTAAAGAAGGCCAGATTGTAAGCTCTTTGAAGGCAGGGACCCTGTCTCACTTGTTCACCTGAGCAAGCACTGGGTCCAACACACAATAAATGCAACTTTTGTTGACAGAATTCATGAATGGATGAGGTGCGTTTGAGGAATAAAGGGAAACAATACATCAAAAAATAAAGGAGTACAATTTACTCAGTACCTATTAGATTCTAGACACTTTCTCTTGTCTCCTAGTTGTTTTATGGATTAGATTCCTCCACGTTGCCATGAAACAATTTACTTCTTTAAAGTAATGATGACTTTTTTTCCAACTACTTAACTTACAAGAGAGTTGGCGGTCAGATAATATAGACAAAAGTGACTTGGAAATGCTAAGAGGAGTGTTCCTGACAGAACGTATTTGACAACATTCCAATAGGATTGCCACTAGCCACGTGTGGCTGCTGAACATGTGAGATAGGACTAATGTGATTAACAAACTGGATTTTTTTCCTTTTAAATAGACTTTCTCTTTTTTTAAGGGTTTATTTATTTATTTGGGGGGGAAAAGATAAAGAGAGGAAGAGATAGAATCTCAAGCAGTCACCTGACCATCAGTGCAGAGCACGATGCAGGGCTTGATCCCACAAATGATGAGATTGTGACCTGAGCTGAAATCAAGAGTCAGGTGCTTAACCAACTGAGCCACCCAGGTGTCCCGACTTTACCTTTTTAGATCAGTTTTAGGTTCAGCAAAATTGAGCAGGAAGTACAGAGATTCCCCATATACTTGCTGCCCCCACACATTCACTGCCCCCCCCGCAAGACCCCCCACCAGAGTATACATGTGTTACAAGTGAGAAACCGATACTGACACACCATTCTCACCCCAAGTCTGCAGTTTACACTAGAGTTTGCTCTTGGGGTTGTTGATTCTTCAGGTTTCCATAAATTTATAATGACATATATCCACCATTATAATGTCATACAGAGGAGGTTCACTGCCCTAAAAATACTCTGTTCTCCTCCTATTCATCCCTCCCTAACCTCTAGCAACTGCTGATCCTTTTCCTGCCTCCACAGTTTTGCCTTTTCCAGAATGTTAAACAGAACGCAGCCTTTTCACGTGGGCTTTGACTTAGTAATATGCGTGTAAGTTTCCTCCAAGTTGTTTCATAACTTAAGGCTGATTTCTTTTTAGCACAAAATAATATTCCATTACCTGGATAGACCACAGCTTATCTGTTCACCAATTAAAGGACATCTTGGTGGTTTGCAAGTTCTGCAATTATAAATAAATCTGTGTGAACATAGGTTTTCCATTCCTTTGGGTAAGTACCAGAGAACCCAATAGCTGGATTATATGGTAAGAGTATGTTGAGTTTTCTAAGAAACTACCAAACTTCCTCCCAAAGTAGCTGCACCACTTTGCATTCCCACCAGCAGTGGATGAGCGGTCCCTTGCTCCACATCCTTACCAGCATTTGGTGGTCCTGGTGTTTTGAATGTTGGCCATTCCAATAGGTAGACAGTAGTATCTCATTGTTGTTTTAACTTACATTTCCCTAATGGTATCTGATGTGGAGTACCTTTTCCTATGCGTGTGTGCCATTTGTATGTCTTCTTTAGTGAGGTGTCTGTTCAGGCCTTTTGCCCATTTTTTCGTTGGGTTTTTTGTTTTCTGATCATTTTGAAGTGTTATTTTTATATTTTGGATAACAGTTCTTTATCAGGTATGTCTTTTGCAAATCTTTTCTTCCAGTCTGTGGCTTGTCTTCCCGTTCTCTTGACACTATCTTTTGCAGATCAGACATTTTTAATTTTAATGAAGTCCAGCTTATCAATTATTTCTTTCATGGCCAGTGCCCACATCTAAAAAGCAATGGCAGTGCTGCAAGCATCTTAGATTTCTCTTATCTTTTAGGAGTTTGATAGTTTTGTGTCATGCATTTAGGTATATGATCCATTTTGAGTGAATTTTTGTGAAAGTTTGTCAGGTCTGTGTCTAGGTTCATTTTTTTTTTTCCATGTAAATGTCCAATTGTTTCAACACCTTTTATTGAAAAGATTGTCTTCTCTCCATTGTATTGCCTTTGCTCCTTTGTTAAGGGTCAATATTTATGTGGTGCTATTTCTGGGCTCTCTATTCTGTTCCATTGATCTATTTGTCTACTCTTTCACCAATACCACACTGTCCTGATTACTGTAGCTTGGAACTGGATTTTTAATTCTATTTAACTTCAGTTAACTGAAATGACCACATGTAGCTTGTGATTTTCATACTGAAGGTGCAGACTTTTCAAGTTTAATCTTTTGAACTTCCAAGACACCCTCATGTGAATATCCACTCTTAGATTTGATTCTATAAATGTTTATTTTGCATCTTCCAGGAAATATGCTGTAAGATTCTAAGATGAATGTTTTTTAAATTTTAAATGTTTATTTACTTCTGAGAAAGAGAAAGATAGAGAGACAAAGAGAGAGTGTAAGTGGAGGGGGAACAGAGAGAGAGGGAGACACAGAATCTGAAGCAGGCTCCAGGCTCTGTGCTGTCAGCGTGGAGCCCGACATGGGGCTCTCGCCCAAGAACTGTGGGATCATGACCTGAGCCGAAGCCGGATGCTTAACCGCTTAACTGACTGGGCCACCCAGGTGCCCCTAAGATGAATTCTAAGAGGTAGAGTGCACATCCTCTGTGAGGAGCTGAGGCAAGTTGATCAGCACCTATACTTTAGATATTAAGTGTTGGATGCCTTATAACAGGTTCCGATAAAGTTCTAGAACTTCAGAGGATACAATGTTGGAGAAATCAAGGAAAGCTTCCTTGAAAAGAAGATATTTCATAAGACGTATTTCCTAGAGTCAGGACTAAAGATACACTTTGGGGAAGTACTTATGGGAGTAGATAAGCTTTTTGCAAAGAGAGATGAGGTCCCTGATTCCATTTATATCCTCGAGGTGGACATGTCCTTAGTGTAGTATACAGGCATCAGACATCTCTCCCTGAGAAAGAACTTAAGAATCTTCCTTGTGTAAGGCAGTGTCCCAGAGAGAAGACATATCACACATACACACTTTTCATTCTAGTCCATGGTTCTCAAAGTGTGGTCCTCAGACCATTAGCAGTAGCCTCACCTGAGAACTTGTTAGACCCACAAAAGCTCTGGTTTCACACACAGTCAGAATCTCTGGAGTTTCGGTCCAGCAATTTGTGTTACAACCAGCCTTCCTTGGGATTCTGATGCAAATTCAACTTGAGGACCACTATCATAATGCAAGTCTGCCTGATTTATCAATGCACATATATGAACAACCATGAATCTTAAAGGAGGGATCTTCTTATGAGAGAGAAGACCCAGGCCCATAAGTGAGTCTACACCTGTCTCGTTATTTGGGTGGGAGTTACATAGAGAGTGTTTTTCTGTTCTTCCACAAAAACATGGATAGAGTTTAAATTTAAAAATTAAAAATAAGAAAAAAGCAAAAGTAAAAAATAAAATTGCTGTCAAACTAGCCTGGGGCACTGATGATTCAGAACGCCAGTTCTGCCCTGGTAAAGATAGATATTTCGATGGAAAGCCTGTGTGAAACTGAGTAAGAAATCAGCAGGAAATATTTTCTGCTTTACAGATCAGAAGGGTGACAAAGACAGTAGCACTGTTCTAAAAAGCTACATCATAGTAGATACTATGGGTCAAACTTTCCTATAGAAATAGTTCTGTGTTGTCCCTCTTTCTTATATCAGAAGAAATGTTGTTGGCCCCAAAATGTAGTTTGTCTTCTCACTAATTATTTTCTTTATTTTATGCATCTCAGTTACCTATTATGCTTCTGCTGCATAACAAATCATCCCTAAATTCAGTGCCTTACAGCAACAAGCATCTCTCATTTTTATGTCTGTAAGCAAGATAGGGGTCACATGGCCTTGGCCGTAGGTGGCTGAAGGGGTTTGGGTCTGCTCAGTGTATCTTCCATTCTTCTCGGGACACTGGTTGAGGCCTGCTCTGCTTACGGCCAAAGGCAGGTGGTGCACAAGAGAACAAGCCCATCAACCAAGCACAGGTCAGAGCTTTGCATATATTGCTTGTGCTAACATCCCATTGGCCAAAACAAGTCATATGATCATATCCAACACCAAGGCATGGGGAAGCACCTTTGCCCACCAAGAAAGTAGCTCTGGGATGCCAAAGAGTGAACAATGAGGGCCAATAAGACAGTCTTGGAGGATAGCTTATCTGAAGATCAGAGGTTCTCAAGCTTGGCTGCACATTGTAATCACCAGGTAGTTTTTTTCTTTTAAAAAAGTACCGATGCCTGGGTCCCACCCCTAGAGATTCTGGTTTAATTGGTTTAGGGTACAGCCCAGGCTAGGAGTAGTGGAAGCCCTCCAGGTGATTCCAGTGAGCCTCCACGTCTGAGAAACACTGGTGTTAAACCAAATACTATTGACCAAACAAACAAAAAATGTTGACCACCGCTTTGGGGAGGTCCTTTTCCTATTCATTTTGGGAACTCCCTATCTTTTAAGACCTTTTCCAGTTAAAGCACATTACTGTGTCAGATGCAATTTCTGTTCCCTCTAGTGAGCAGTCTTGGGTCAAATTCATAAAAAGGTCTCATCAGAGATTTTCTTAGTGTGGAATTCTAATGAACTGCGGGCGATTCTGCTTGTGACTTATCTATCATTAAAGTGAACACACTGGTGTCTGTGCTAATTGCTAAATGTCTACCTTTCTGTCTGGAGAACCTAATTCCACTGTTATTAGAAATTAGGGTGTACATTCTCAAGGCCTAGGACACTTGCATAGATAATGTATACGTTTATTTTGCTTTACATATTTGCTTTTATGTATGTACAGTGAGAAAGTGTTCTCTTTTTTTGCTTTTGATGCCTTCTGGCATTCCAAGTTCTATAAATACATAGAAGTTATAAAGGACCTTATAACTGCTTATGAAGATCTGTTCTAGGGCATTTGTTTTCTGCCATGTCCTTTGAGAAAAGGATACCTGGGGGTAATTAAAGTCAGCAGACTTTTTTGTATACCATGTTTCTTCTTAGCATTGTGTTTGCCACTTAATGATCTCAGCATATTTTAAAAATATTTATTTTGAGAGAGACAGGAAGTGAGCATGCATGAGAGTAGGGGAGAGTAGGGGAGGGGCAGAGAGGAGAGAGAGAATCCCAGGCCGGCTCCATGCTGTCAGTGCAGAGCTGGGTGCGGGGTGCGGTGCTCGATTCCATGAACTGTGAGATCATGACCTTAGCCAAAATCAAGAGTGGAATGCTTAACCGACTAAGCCTCCCAGGCGCCCAGAGTCCTGGCATATTTTTAATCTGAAAACACATTTCATTTGTTCCATCACTAAATTTATTTCACAGTGTTCAGTTTGGGATCTTTCTAAATCTCTTTATGACACTGCAAATATAAAATTATTGCATTGTAGCTCCCTTTCTGATTTTTTTTGTTCTTCAAGAAAGATAGTATTTCATGGGTCGACTTGTTTTAGAAAATCCTTCATTTCTTTTAGGGATCTTCTAATATAGTGATCAAGCAAAACACGCTTCCATAGTTTTCTAATAGGTTGTCCGGCTCAGAGAGAGCTCATTTGTTGGGGGGGAAAAGATAAATGATCAGTTAGCGTATTATTTCCCCCTTTGACTGCTGGTTTTCAGGATGCTTGAGATGTGAATAACCAATCAAATTATTAATTTGGGGGGGTGCCTGGGCAGCTCAGTCCATTGAGCATCCAACCGACTCAGGTCATGATCTCACAGCTCATGAGTTCAAGCTCCACATAGGGCTCTGTGCTGACACCTCAGAGCCTGGAGCCTGCTTCAGATTCAGTGTCTCCCTCTCTCTCTCCCCCTCCCCTGCTCCTGCTCTCTCTCTCAAATTACATAAACGTTAAATAAAAATATTTTAGAAAATTATTAATTTGGGAGTGAAATTTTATAATGCTGCCTATGCAGATTTTCAGGGCAGTACTGCATAGAACAAAACTGTCAGTGTGCAAGAAGAAGAAGAAGGGAAAAAAAAGATACATTCGCCCTGCAGATGAGTCACTGGGAACATATTGGATACATTTATCAGAGTAGGAAGCACCATTGAGTCAATAACATTTCAGTTTGACACTTACTTCACATCCAAAAGTTAGATCCACAAATATTTTCTTCCCAGGGACATGTTGTCATAATAAAGAAAATAAAGCCTCGGGTCTACACAGCTGTTACTCTTAACATTTATCCCGTGATGATAGGACCAAAAAGGAGGCCATCCTCACGCCCCAACCACTGCTTTGTTGCAGGGGTGGAGGGCAGGAATCTTAGACCTGCTGCCAGAAAGCTGTGTGACTCCAGAGAAGCTGCTTACCCTTTCTGGGTTTCAAGTTCCTCGTCTAATGAACTAGATGATTTCCAAAGCCCCTTTGCAATTCCATGGAAGTGCTTAAGGAGTACTCGGCACTACAAAAGACACAGTATTGGAGGGGGCTGTGTTATGAGAGGGATAAAAGTAGATGTTCAATACGGAAGATGGATGGTGGCATGTTCTGTTGCTAAAGCAGTTCATTAAACAGAGAAATAACACTGTGGACTCAGAGAACAGTAAGGATCATAACTGGCATGAGGAAACTAGAGAGGTCAGGGAAGACTTGGCCAAAGGCACTCACAGAGTTGGCAGTGGAAGGAAAGAAGGCCCCGGGGCTCCCAATTCCCCAGTTAGTGCCTTTCCTCTGCCCCAGGCTGCTTAACGGGACCAAGTTTAGCAGCCTGGAACTTCTCTGGCAGCTTCTCCTCATTTGGCTGACAGAAATGTCACTTGAAAGCACTATTTGTTTTAGTGTGAGCAAAAGGATCTTTGAGGACAAACCCAGCTTTTAAGATGGGAGACAACAAGATCCCAGTGGATGTGGCCCCCAGCTGTGATGATTATTTCACGTTCAGGGTCAGCCACACCTTACAGATGCAAATTCTGCAAGGTCAGCAATCCTCCTTCCCCTTAACCAAATGATCAGGCTGACTTCGAGTTAATTTGGACTTGGCCCATTTGTGGAAATAGTGCCACTGTTCGATTTTGGGAGTGCCCCAGAGGAGATACAGTTAAGACTTGGAACCTTTGCATGCTTACTGGGCTGTGGCTTTTGGAGAAAAATCAACATGTCTTGGACTATCCTAGGAGTGTCACTTACAGTGTCACAGTGCTAGCAACTGGGTGATGGAATCCCTCCTTTCCAAAGATATTTAGCCCAGATTAGTAACGGGTTTGGCCAGAGCTTCGGAGTTCACATTCACAGGTAGAAGTTCTCAACCTAGGTCTAATTCCAGTGCCAGTGTTCTTCCTGTGACACATTTTCTCTCTAATGAGAACAGTAATAAAATGGTAAGCAAAAATGAAACTTAAATCTCAGGTTAGGGAAAAGAGAAAGAAACCTGGGTGGGTTAGTGGAAATAAAAATTGAGAGATTTGGCTCCAAATTCCCAGTCTCTGTTTTTGCTCATCACCCCATCCTCCTCATCAGCACATATTAATTAGACATTATTATGTGACTAACAGCCACTGAGCACTCTTCAAGTGCGTTGACCATACTTCCCGCATCGTATCCATATTTCCCCCAACGCTGCAATGAGCAGCTACTGCTATCACCGCCACGTCATGGGTGAGGAAACCGAAGCATAAAGAGAGGATAATAACATGGCCAAGACCATGGCAGAGCTGATATATGACAACCCTGGCCCCCTCCCAATTTCAGATTGCCACCTGCCCTTCACTGCCCAGTGCACCTGCTGGAAATGTTCAGAGCCCTTGGACAGTCACTCTCCTCTCTCTGGACATCAGCTTCTGCATCCATCAAACAAGGAGGCTAGACTAGAGGGTTGGTAGGGTCCTTTCCCAATCCAACATTTGCTGATTCTGTGTAAGAAATGAATTCTGTGGAAAATGCATAATTGGAAAGAAACTAGAGGAAGAAGGCAAAGGAGAAGAGGAGTTTCTTATTTTCCTTATTTCTAAAATAATAGTCTCAGTAACCACAAAGTTCCTTTCTATTCTTATAGGCAGTGGTTCTTTGGAAAGTTTCAGCCTCTCTCCTTTCCAGTACTTCTTTCCCTGAGCATTTTACAGTCTGATTTGAGGCATGGAAGACTACCATTAAACTGACTTTTTATAGGGCAGGAGTACATTAAATGTATATATGCCATCAACTCTCAATAGTCATTCATTTATTCATGAAGTTATGTGGCCATTCCCTTCATCAACAGACATTCTAAAATGTATGTATTTACATCTTTATATGTATTTTTAAAAAGTACAAGTAATATTAGTTACCATTTATTGTGGGCCAGGCATTTTGCTAAGTAGTAGGGGTAAACCTGTGAGAGCCTCAAGTATAGCTCAAGAAGGTAGCAGCAGAAGGAATGGGTGGTGGAAGGGGTATGGGATGCTCAGGAGTTACTGTGTTAGTCTGCCCTATTCAACAGAGCTACATCCGTCAGCAAGTTACATCATCAAAAGAACATCCATTTAGGACCTCAGAACGTGAGTTCAGATGGCTAGCCCTGTTACTTTTGCCAATCTTTTTCCATGTGGGACTTTATCAGGTTATTTCAAGGAACAGAAAAACGCAACTCAAAATGGCTTAAATGAGAAGGAAAGTGTGTTAAAATACAAGAGGTCCTAAGATAGGGGGGTACTAGGGTTGCCTGATTCAACCCGTCAATGATATCAACAAACACCTTCCCGTCTCCCTGCTCTACATTCTCTGTATGTCACCTGGGCCTGGTGCTTTCTTCTTCCTGGTGACAAGATGGCTGCTGATGCTCTTGGTATTATGTCTAGCAGGAGAAGAAGGCCATTTTCTCTGTGTGCTCTGTTGTTAGAAATCCCTCAAAAGATTTTCTTCATGCCTGTTGGTCAGACTGAGTCAAAAGCCCACACTTAAACCAACCACTTAAAAAGGTATCGGGATTACCATAATTGGCCTCGCCTAAGTGAGATTTGTTCTGAATTACTGTATGGTCACTTTCCCTGAGGGATGAATACCCAAGCACAAGTTCACTTCTGTTACTGAATAAGCCATTTTTGCTATAGATTCTTCCATTGAAAATAGAGGAAATAACCATCCCTCCATTGCAGGGCTCTTGTGAGAATTAAAAGCAACCTTTTATACATTTTAAGGTCCCTGCAGGTATAAGACACTAGTATTCCTCTAATATAAAGCATAGCCTCTCAAACTGAGTGAGGGTCAGAGCCGCCTGGAGGGTTCATTAGAACAGATTGCTGGGCTCTAGAGTTTCTGATCCAGTGAGTCTGGGTGGAGTGTGAGTATTTGTCTAACAAGTTCCCAGGTGATGCTGACTGCGATCAGGAACAACACTTTGAGAATCACTGTTCTAGACTAGGAGTCTCTTGAGAATAAGAACCAGATTTTATTTATATTTATATCTCTAGCACTTCGGTACTGGGCACATAGTATACGCTAAATCAGAGAGCTAATATTTATTCTGCGTTCAGCAGTTTATTAAACTGTTTACATTTATTGTTTCATTTAATCCTTACTGTAACACTATGCGGCAGTTACTTTCATTGCCTCTGTTTTACAGATGGATAAAGTGAGGCATAGAGGCAGAAAGCCAATAAATAGTGGAGTCAAGATTTAAACTCAGGTCCACCTAAACCAAAAACTGGTGTGATTAACTAAAACTTGATCTTGCATATAAGTGGTTGCTGATTGTTTTTTTGAATAAACAAATATAGTCAATACGCTGAAAGAAGGAAAAAGAAGTTATATGTTGACAAGACGAGAGAGACAAGGCAGAGGAGTCTGGTGTGGGAATACAGTCCAGGAAAAGCCTTCAACACCTGAGATCCTGGGCAGTGCAGCAGGCCCCTTGGGGGAGGGACCATCCCCAAAGGAGCTAGCTCTAACCACGGGCATGTGTTCAGGAGCCGAGCCCCCCTCCCGCACTGATTTACTGCGGCTTATCTTCCACTGACACAGCAGCCCAGCGGAGAGCATGATGGGAACAGAGCAGCAACCAGGGGACCTCACTTTCTCTGTTTCCAAGCTTGGCTGTCCATGCATTGCAGGGAGAATTCTGAGAGTGCATCCCCGGATGCGAAGGAAGTCCTTTTACAGATGTGCACTCACTCCCTAAGTCACCAGGGTGCCATTTGGCAAATTGCTGCTGAGAAGCAGTGAATGGTACCCTGGTGGCCTCACAGACTGATTGTATTCCTAAAAGTGTTTAATTTATCTCTGGGGGGAATTTACACCCTGGGAAAATCTGGTTAAGTGTATGAATGAATCTTCTAACCAGCCACGATTGAACATATAAAATCATAAAGCCAGAAGGCACTCCCTGAGAGCAACAGGTTCACCCCCACCCCCGGAGCACCCTCACTACCCAGTCTCAGGCAAGCGTGGCATCTCTGCTGATTTCAAAAGTGCATCACAAAACAGATTCCAGAATGTCATCCCACTGTTTGACCTTGAGAATATTTTCCTTCATCTAATCAAATCCCTTTGATGGTCCCTTGGGCTCATTCGACCTTCTCTGCCCCGAGTGGGGACGGAGGACAGTCAATCCGCAGCTCTGTCCCACTCAGAACTTTTTTAAGCCTGATGGTAGTTATTAAGCTTCTAGTGAGTCTAAAGCTTTTGAGGCTAAGCCTAAATTTAATGGCTCTCCTTCTAGCTCCTCAAGGTAATATAAAAATGCCAAGAATCACCCCACTGGAGACTGTTTGGTGGGTCTAATACAGGACAGACTGTTACACTGTGGTAAACAATCAACTGCCCAGTCATTTTTCTTTTTTAAGTTTATTGATTTATTTTGAGAGAGACAGACACATTGTGAGTGGGGGAGGGGCCGAGAGAGAGGGAGACAAAGAATCCCAAGCAGGTTCTGTGCTGTCAGTGCAGAGCCGACATAGGGCTTGAACTCATGAAACTGTGAAATCGTGACCTGAGCTGAACCCAAGAGTTGGACACAACCAAGTGAGCCACCCAGCTCAACTGCCACTAAGCTTCACGTCCTACTTACTGTGATGTTCGTTGCAGGTCAGGCATGGGGGCTCTGCTCTTCATAGTCTTACTTGTATTTCTAACACTGCTTGTCACCGCACCAGTGACAGGTCACATAAAGGCTCTGAAGGCTTCTACCTCGAGATACCACTTGCCACTGAGCCCACACTGCATGGGCCAAAGCAAGTCACACAGTCTCAACGGATTCAAGGGGGGCAGAGAAAGGAAATTCTAACATGTTCCCAAAAGGGAGCATGCTAAATACTTGGTAAATCAGCACTAACGATCACCAGACCATAAAGAACATGCCTAAGCGGGGATTTCTTTGCAAGATAGTTTTCCTTAACATGTTTGGAAGTATGTAGGAAAAAGTCCAGCCAGATTGTGAGTCCGTGTAGGCCACAGGAAGATGAAACTATGGTTCTCAGTTTGATAGTGGGCGTATTTTTTTGGAACTGTGTCCACTCCAAAAATTAATATTCCCATCTCATGTAGGGGTAACACATGCAAAAGGGCCAACCAAGGGGGCAGGAGATTTAAATCAGATGAGCCAGTGAACAGTGCCATCCTGGACTGCCTGCTGAGAGTACAAAATGAATAAAAGACTGTCCTTAGTGTTAAAGAATTTAGAGTCGAATTAAAAAATAAATGTATTGGGGCACCTGGGTGGTTCAGTCCATTCAGTGTCCACCTCTTGATTTAGACTCAGGTCATGATCTTAGGGGTGTGGGTTCGAACCCCATGTTGGGCTCTGCTCTGACTGAGTGGATGCTGCTTGGGATTTTCTCTCTTTCCCTCTCTCTGCCCCTAGCCCCCTCAAAATAAATAAATAAATATTAAAAAAATAAAGGTACTGTACCATAATGGTTAGGTGTAGGGACTTCAGATTCAAAAAACCTGAATCTGCACCCCTGGCTCTATTTGCTCAAGTTTTCTCTTCATAGTCTGTCCCTGATCATAGTAGCCTCCCTGGGAAGGCTCGTGGACATCGGCATAGGTAATCCATGTAAAACATTTACAGCACGTAATAAATGCAATGCTCAAAATAAACATTTCAGTGGAATAAAGATGCAGGATGTTGCAGGAAAGGTGAATTAGCGGTTCAAGGAAACAAGAAGGTTAAAGATCTTCTTAGCAGTAAAGGTAACATACCCGTAGTCTGGGGCCTAAATCATAACCAGGGCAGAGCTGCGTTCAAATGTCTGCTATGCCGCTTGTTAGCTGCGTGGCCCTGGGGGAGGGCCTTCACCTCTCCAGGCCCCAGCTTTTGACACCTTCCTCTCTGGCTTGTTCCAGGTATTACAATCCAAGCCAGTACTCGATAAATTGTAGATGAAATAAAGGAAGGCCAAGAGCATGTACAAGGAACGGGGGTGTGAGAGGCCAGCGCTTTTGTCTTTACTCCATCTTTACTGACGCCTCAGTTTTGCAACAGAAAGCATGAGATGCTTGCTTCATTACTCCATGAGTGGCTGGAGGAGAAAAGCGCTTTCATTGGGCAGGGTTGAGGACAAAGGCAAGAACAGAGCTGCATGTTTGTTTTTAGTTATAGTGGTAGGCCCCTGGGTAGCAAAGGAAGATAATTGACTTATAGTTCCCACTAAACTTAAGAGGCTTCAGTTTGTGCCAGACGAAAATTAAATAATTAGCAAGGAATGTTCAATTCCAACATTCTCAGCCAACTGCCTATTTCTCCATAAAGATGGGCCCCCAGGGAATGGAGAAGGATGTAACTGCAATTAAATAGGCGCATAAACCTTGCAGAGAGCTGTCACCTCGATGCCAGAGCTTGGCTGGGATCTCTTCTAGATAACTCACCATCCCCCACTCACAGTGTGCTCCAAGGGAAAGTGCATCAAAATGGTGGTGAGCACTCCCAGATTTGTGTGTTCTTAACAAATAAAAGTCAAAAGAGGTCCACCTAAGTGGTAGGGATGTAAAACATAATTGAGAGGGTATGATGTTTTCCTTAAGGTTTCAAAGTCACAGGTCCACATACAAAAGATGAGAAGTGGAATGAATACGTATCAGCTTACTTTGAATGTGTCAGAATCACTATCATGCCTATACATGGAAACACATGCCTCCTACATTTATTGAACAAGTACCATGTTCTAGGTCCAGTGTCAAGTCCTGTGCCTGTAATGCTGGATAAAACATAAGCCCTCCCTGTGTTTCTCTATCATTCAAATTTGGCTACGTATTTTTCCACAACTGAAATGCCAGGTCCACTAAATCAGGGACCCTGGCCACTCCTGTCCCATTGTTTTGGCTTCTTTAACATGAGGCCATATAGTCTTTAGCTCTGGCCACCATGAGCCCGCAACAAAGAAATAGGGGCAAGAAAGGTCATGCCTCCTACCTTTAAGACATTTCCCAAAAAACACATACTTCCCAGCTTCAAGGAAGCCAGTAATTATATAGTTTTTGTTCTGGTTGACCTTGTACCCCAGCTAAGAAATGAGAGTTCTGTTACTAAAAAGGAAGACAAAAACTGACACTGAGCGACAATTAATAGCTTCTGCCACATTGTTAAAGAGCTAACTTGATTTCTTTTCCCCATTGTCTTATTTATAACCAAATCACTGAAGTAGGGTCATTCTCCTCCAAGAGGAAGGAAAAGCCAGGCACAAGAGTGTGACAGGAAAAAGTTGTCTTGATTTTCTTCCTGTCTTTCAGATAGCTAACAGCTGAAAGTCATGTATGAAAACCAGAATAGGAAAATATAAACATCTCAGAGAACTTTTAAGGATGTCCCTCTAGGAGATAACTGTTCAAGCTCTTGAGGAAAAATAAATTCCATGCTGTATATAAAAAGGAATTCCATAAAGATTAAAAATCCAAACACTAAAACAGAAAGTATTCTACAATTAATTTAAAATGTTACATACTTTATTTAGTGGGGAGGGCCATATACAACACACACACACACACACACACACACACACACACCCTGTAGCATGCACATTAGGAAACCTATTTTTAAATTTTTTTTTAAATTTTTGATACAGAGAGAGACAGAGCATGAGAGGGGGAGGGGCAGAGAGAGAAGGAGACACAGAACCAGAAGCAGGCCCCAGGCTCTGAGCTAGCTGTCAGCACAGAGCCTGACGCGGGGCTCGAACCCACGAACGTGAGATCTGACCTGAGCCGAAGCCAGAGGCTCAACCGACTGAGCCACCCAGGCGCCCCAGGAAACCTATTTTTAAAATACATGAATTAAAAGGTAATCATATCCTTAATGTAAAAAAAGAAAGATGAACACTCCAAATTAAAAAATAACAAAGGCAATTCACAAAATAATTATATTTAATGTCTATGAAAACAAATAAACAAACATAAAAGGAGAGAAAAATCACAATGAAAACAATTGGGATTATTTTGCCTGCCGTCCCGCTCAATGAGCCTGAACCCTAGACTACACTTAAGACACAGAGACCTAACTCTCTGTAGTTCGTGCACAATGTAAGGGATCTGCCAGAGTCATTTGGACTATATCTGATTTTTTGCTCTAAGTGCTATCTTTAAAATCTAAACATCATCTGCAATGCAACTTCTTTTTATCCAGAACTGATGAGGAGTTGGGGAGACAGACTTTCTCACACACAGCTGGTGAGAAATATAAGTTGATAGAAGCTTTCTTGATGATAATTTGGCAATACATGAAGCTCGACAGCCCAGGAGGTGTTTGAGAAGTGTAGCTTGTTCAACAAGCGAGGGGACAGATTCTTGGCAAAGTTGGGTAACAAATTAGTGAAGCAGTTCAAGAAGATACACTTGCTAGTGGGCCATTTTTAAACATTTTGGTTATGTGTCTCAACAGAGACAGAGGACTAGAAACCAGTTTCCCTAGTTGGTTTTGGGCATATTGGGAGTCTCTGGTAATCTATCAAATGTTCTCTTGATCTTTTCATGGTTTCAAATCTTTAGCTTTTTTTAATGTCTTTTTTTTTTTGAGAGAAAGACAGAGTGTGAGTGGGGGAGGAGCAGTGAGAGAGGGGGACACAGAATTGGAAGCAGTCCCTAGGCTCTGAGATGTCAGCACAGAGCCCAATGCGGGGCTCGAACCCACGGACCATGACATCATGACCTAAGCCAGAGTCATACCCTTAACCAACTGAGCCACCCAGGCACTCCTCATGGCTTCAAAGGAAAACATTCAAAACACTTCTGTTTACATATGTTTGAAATATGAGCTTAATTATGATTTTCTGAAAATCCAGTTATAATCTTAGTAATCTTTATATTCTTAAATGCTGTTTATGGACTACTAGAATCATACTAGTTATTCTGTCTTATCTATTTCAGATAACCAGTATAGTTAATGTCAGCTAAAATATTTTGTATATTTCTTATATGTTATTTTTGTTTGATAAATTTCCAATTAATGTTGTTTCTCTGTTGTTGGGATTACATTCTCAATAAACTGAAATGGTCAGTAAATCAGAAGTCACTGACTGAAGTATATGAGTGGTGATAAAATAACATAATTCAAAATCACGCCTAAAAGATGAACAGTGAGGAACCCCAGTGCAAACACAAGCTGTGGGTGCTGGGACACATGTAAGTACAAGTAGGATGATTTTTCACAGTCAAAAAAGAAAGAAAGGCAATAGAAGGAATTATGATGAATCTGAAAATTGAGTTTTATTGAGCCAGCCAGACACCCACTCTCAATTCTAAGTGTTTGTCTGATAAGAAACTGTCAAATAGTGGTATGAAACCACCACATTAAAAAAACTCTCTAAACACTGTGACGTCTCTAGTCAATACATTTAGATTCTCCATAATAAACACAAAATCATATTTTCCGGCACAAAAACTGATGAACATTGTTGCAAAGGCAAAGAAGAGATGAAAAGGACAGAAAACATCCTTCAAGTCCCATTCTTTACAGCATGAAAAACAAAACAAGTGTCACTCTTGAAAGGCTTCTAAAATGATCCCCAATATAAAAAATACTATACTTAGAGGGAAGGAAGAACAGCTATTGGTAAGATTTCTTTATCAAGTTATACAATGGACATAGCATAGCAATAGCGTACAACGTGAAACAGACTCACTCCCACATTCAGGCTTGCAACCGGGCAGAGCCGACAATAGGCAACGCACCAATCAGGGCCTGCCGTATCACGGTGTATGAGGAGGCACAAGTGCCTGATGAGCTTTTGGTTGTTGATCACTAAAAAACGCACATACATGAATTTAGTTCATGGCATTTTGTGGACTAAGATAGAAATGTAAAAGGCACATTATAATTAATACTGATGGAGGACCAGACATGGGTACAACAAAAAGGGCATCGCTATATCCACACAAAGAGGTTTTATCTCAACACCAATCCAGAGACTAATTTATTTTAAAAAGGCAAGTAGGAGCAAACACTATTCCTTCTGATCTTGATTAAATCCTGAAGGAAATACTGACTTCTGTGAATGCAAGCACATCAGAGCCACCAATGTTCATTCTGCCCGTTCCAGTTTCCCAATTAGCTACACTAAGAAAGGGGCAGCAGGTAGGGGTGCCTGTGTGGCTCGGTCTGTTGGGCGTCCAACTTCAGCTCAGGTCATGATCTCACGGTTCGTAGGTTCAAACCCTGCGTCCGGCTCTGTGCTGACAACTGGGAGCCTGGAGCCTGCTTCGGATTCTGTGTCTCCCTCTCTCTCTGCCCCTCCCATGCTCATGCTCTGTCTCTCTCTGTCTCTCAAAAATGAATAAATGTTAAAAAAAAATTTAAGTAGAAAAAAGAAAAGCAATGGGCAGCAGGTCAAAGAATGCTCTTCCTTGCTGATGTATGCTTAATGTGAAAGAAAAAGGTAGAGACCCAAGGTTTTAAAAGAAAGGGGTATAACTTAATCCAAAGTGCTCTTGAACAAGAAGAATGAAGTTAGAAAGCTTACTCTCACTTCAAAGTTTACAATAAAGCTACAATAATCAGGACAGTGTGGTGCTGATATAAAGAACAAATAGATCAGTGGGGTAGACTAGAAAGTCCAAAAATAGACACATGTATAGCATCAATTGATGTTTTAAAAAATGTTTCTGCTTGAGATAAAATTCACATAACATAAAATTAATTATTTTATTTTTTTTATTTTGAGAGAGAGAGAGGGAGGGAGGAGAGCTCATGTGTGAGTAGCAGAGAGAGGCAAAGAGAGAGAGAGAGAGAGAGAGAGAGAGAGAGAGAGAGAGAGAATCTAAAACAGGCTCCACCACACTCAGTGCAGAGCCCGATGCTGGGCTCAATCCCAGGACCATGGGATCATGATCTGAGCTGAAGTTGGATGCTCAAACAATGAAGCCACCCAGGTGTCCCAAATTCATTATTTTAAAGTGTAAATTTTAACGTGTGTGGCTTTTCAGTATATTTGCAATGTTGTACAACTATCTCCATTACCTAATTCTAGAACATTTCCATCATTCCAAAACAAAATCTATACCTGTGAGTACTCACTCTTGTTCCCTTCTCTTTTATCCCCTGGTAAACACTAATTTAGTCTCTCTCTTCATGGATTTGCCTAGTCTCCATATTTCATATAAATGGAAGCACACATTATACGGACCTTAATGCATGGCTTCTTTCAATTAGTGTAATATACTCCAAGTTCATTCATGTTTTGCATGTATTAGTACATTCTTTTTTCATGGCTGATAATATTCTACTATATGGACATACCACATTTGTTAATCTGTTCATCCAGTGATAGATATTTGGGTTGTTACCACTGTTTAGCTATTATAAATAATGGTGCTGTGAACATTTGTTCTTATATGAACATATGTTTTCAATTTTCTTGGGTATATACCCAAGGAGAGAAATTCCTGGATCATCTAAGAACTCTAAGTTTAACTTTTTGAGAGACTGCCAAACTGCTTTCCATTTTACATTTCCAGCTGTACCATTTTACATTTCCAGCAGCAATGTATGAGAGCTCCAGTTTCTCCAAATCTTTGCCAACACCTCTTATTTTCCTTTAAAAGATTGTTATGATTATAGCCATCCTAGTGGGCATGAAATGGTGTGTCATTATAGCTTTGATATTCATTTCCCTAATGGATAATGGCATTGAGCATATTTTCAGGTAACTATCATCTATTTGTATATCTCCTGTGAAGAAATGTCTATTCAAATTTTTTGATCATTTTTAATTGAGTTATTTATCTTTTTATTGGTGGGTTATATGAGTTCTTTAAATGTTTTGAGTATTAGACCCTTATCAGATATATGATTTATAAACACTTTCCCCATTTGTTAGGCATCTTTTCATTTTCTGGATAGTGTCCTTTGAAACACAAATGTTTTAAATTTTGATGAAGTCTAATTTCTGTTTTTTCTTTGGTTATCTATGCTGTTAGTACCATACCTAAGAAACTATGGCCTAGTCCAATGTCATGAAGATGTTCATCTATATTTCCTTCTAAAAGTTTTATTATTTTAGCTCATTAAGTCTTTGTTTTTTTTGAGATAATTTTTGCTTATGGTGTGAGGTTGAAGTCCAAAGTCATCCTTTGTCTGTGGATACCCAATTGTCTGAACACCATTTGTTGAAAAGATCTATTTGAATGATCTTTGCACCCTTGTCAAGTATCATTTGGTCATAGATATCTGGGTTTATTTTTTGACTCTCACTTCCACTCCACTAATCTTTTTATCTCTCCTTCTGCCAATAATGTACTGTTTTGTTTACTGTAGCTTTCTAGAAAAATTTGAATCCAGAAAATGTAAATCTTCCAAATGAGTCCTCTAATCATTCTCAAGAATATTTTGATTATTTGGGGTTCCTTGAATATCTACATGAATTTTAAAATCAGCCTGACCATTTATGCAAAAACAAATTAGGTTGGAATTTTTATAGGGATTGCATTTAATTGCAGATCAATTTGGGGAGTATTGCCATGTTAACAATATTAAGTCTTGCAATTAATTAATTTAGGATATAATTCCATTTATTTAGGTCTTTTATAACTACTTTCAGCAACGTTTTGAAGTTTTCAGTGTATAAGTTTTACTCTTCCTTGGTTAAACCTATTCCTAAGTATTTTACTCTTTTTGTTGGCATTGTAATTGGAGTTGTTTTCTCTAATTCATTTTGTTAATTGTTTACTGCAAGTATATAGAAGAACAACTGATATTTTATATGGATTTGGTAGCCTGCAACTTTGCTGAACTTATTCATTAGTATTAATATATTATTTTATGGATTCTTAGGGCTTTTCTTTACGTAAGATCTTGCCATCTGCAAATAGAGATTGTTTTACTAATTTTCTAATAGGTACAAATTTTATTTCTTTTTCTTGTCTACTTGCTTTGGCTAGAACTTCAAGTATAATTTCAAAAAGAAGTGTCAAGAGCTTACATCCTGTCTTATTTAAATTGAGGGAAAGCCTTAAGTATTTCAGCCTTAAGTACAATGTTAGCTGTGGATTTTTTTATAGATAGCCTCTGTCAGGTTGAGGGAGTTCCTTTCTATTCCCAGTTTGTTCAGTGTTTTTATATTGAAAGGGCATTGGATTGTCTCAAGTGCTTTTTCCTCAATCTATTAAAAATGATCATTTTTCCTTTATTCTTTTTATATGATCTATTACACTGATTGATTTTTGTATGTTGAATCAACCTTGCATTCCTGGGATAAATCCCACATGGTCATGGTATATAATCCTTGTAATATGCTGCTGGATTCGGTTTCCTAGTATTTTGTTGAAGATTTTTCCATTTATATCCACATGGATTAGTGTCTTTAGTTTTATTTTAATATGATGTATCTGTCTGGGTTTGGTGTTAGGATAGTAATGGTCTCACAGAATGAGTTAGGCACTATTTTTTCCTCTTCTATTGTTTTTAGAAGAGTTTGAGAAGAATTGGTGTTAGTTCTTAAATGTTTGGTTGAATTTATTTTTTTAATTTCTTAAGTTTATTTTTTATTTATTTTAAGAAAGAGATAGAGAGCAAGTGATGTAGAGAGAAAGGA
>NC_043708.1:99078011-99111513 GCF_006229205.1 Suricata suricatta
AAACAAATAAAAACTTAAAAAAATGATTTGTGCACTCAGTGTATATAATGGGTTTTGTTTTTACAAGGAACTGTAAAATATTTGGAACTCTAGTTAATGAGAAGCATGTTGTAATTTACTTTGAAATGTAGCAACAATGATATGAATTAGTAGATGAGTAGCAGTATGGATAAATGGAAAGATATAAGATAAAGCAGATACTGTAAAATGTTAAAGACAGATTCTAATAATATGTGAGTGTTCATAGTACAATTTTTGCAACTTCTCCATATGCTTGAAAATTTTCAGGCAAAATATTAAACATGTATACTAATAAATAAGCTCATTGTTTTCATAATTCTTATAAATACCATTTCTATGATTTTAGATATTTAATCACATTGTGTTTCTTAGCAATAATTTAAGTTTTTTTAATTAGATAAAACTATTATTTGAGGGTTTTTTTAATGCTTTTTAATGTCAAGGACAAAAGTTAGCCTGTGTTACAAAGACCAGAGGGTGGTGCAAATAACATAATCACCAAGAATTTGACACTTCCCATCACTTGATTTTCTACTCTCATCAGAGAATGAGAACCATGAGGACACGAAGAAATACTCTCCAAAATCAAATGCAGTAAGAGCAAAATTGGGAATCCATTTGCTGCTATGTCTCAAGTTGTAATATTCAACCTTCTGGCTTTTGAATGTGATATGCTCATTGATTTAGAATCTGACTGAATGATAAAAGTCGTCTTCAGTGGGAAATCTCCTCATAATTTCTATGTCCATATTCAATCCAGAGCCATTTGTCACAGCCACCCAAAACTTGCTGCCATTCCTGACAACCTGTGACTGTAAATTTGGATTTTTCTAATATAGTGAATAGAAACAGCAAAGAGAGAAATTGACTGGTTAGAGAACATGGCCTATGGCTCAAGTTATCTGTCAGATATTAATTAACAGTCTTAGCCCAGGTTCCCTTGAAAACTGAGCCTAAGGCAAAAGATTATCTGCTAACATTTTATTGGGATGTGCAATTCCAGGGAATTAACAGTGAGGGAAAAAGGGAATTAATTAAGAGAGGGAGAGAGATCAAATAGAAAGGAGTGCATAAGTGAGATGGCCAAATTCCATAACACAGCTCAGTTGTTCTTTCTTAGAGAGGCGTCACTGAGGCCTTATGAAACCTAGGTGTTTCAGAACAACTCTGGGTAGGGGAGGGGCCAAGGGGGATGGAGCAGGAAGAAAGGCTGACCAGTTTATCTTCTCATTCCCTTTGCCTTTCCTCTTCCAGTGTCTGAAGTCCACCTTTCCTTTAGCCAAAGTCTCCCTGGGTCCACTTAAGCCGGTGCACAGGTGTGGAGTCCTCTCCTTGTCAAGTGATACCAAGCACAGGGGCTTTTTAATTGTGGATGTGGTGGTGTGGCTAGGCTTTAGAATCTTGGGAGTGGAGTGAGGTGTGGATAGAGCAGCTTTGGCCAGGAGGTAAGGCAAATGTCCACTGTGCGTGGGAATGGGTCGATGTGGGACCTATAGTGAGCCTCTCACAGATAAGTTGTTGACCAATTTTAAATACATACTTGACATAAAGTGAACTGACATTACTGCTTTCTTATTAAAATGTTAATATTTTATTATAAAATTTATGATAAAATAAAAAAAAATTGACCTAACATTTGTGGTCTTTTTACATTTTTTATTTTTTTATTTTTAATGTTTATTTATTTTTGAGAGAGAGAGAGAAAGCAAGAGAGCTCAGGCAGGGTAGGGGCAGAAAGAGAGGGAGACACAGAATCTGATGTAGGCCCCAAGCTCTGAACTGTCAGAACAGCGCCCAATGTGGGGCTCAGATCCATGAACCACAAAATCATGACCTGAGCCAAAGTTAGGATGCTTAGCTGAGCCACTCAGGCACCCCTAAAAAGTTTTTATTTAAATGCCAGGTAGTAACATAGAGTTTTAATATTAGTTTCAGGTGTACAATATGGTGATTCAACACTTCCAAACAACACCTGGTGCTCCTCCCCACTTTGGCTGGCTGTGAAGAATAGCCTTTACGTGGTCCATGGTGGTCAAAAATTGGAGAAACTGTGCTACATACTCAAGTCCTTGATGTTTCATGTGGAAAAATTCCTAAGTCATTAGTTCATTGTATTGGGAGTATCACAAGGCATTCCCCCCATTATTTAGACATGTATACTCTACAAGAGAAACAAAGCTAACAAAAACAACCAAAGTGTTAAAATAAAGCATGTAAGCTTGTCATAACAGAAATACTCCACAATACTCCATAAAACAAAATCTGATCCTCCATAACAGAAAGGCTGATAATTGAAGTCTTTCTTTAATTCTGCAAAACCTCAGTTAACATCTCTTCGGCACTGCCTTTCTGTGGTTTTGTTCTTTATTTTTTGAACTGTTCATATATATTATAGCTTCCCTTTCTGTTATCTGTGGCTCCTAAGTTCTCTTTCATATTTTTTTTTCTTTTCTTTATCTTTCTATTCTGCAATCTGGATAAATTCCTCACTGCTCTCTTTCTAGTCATTAATTCTCTTTTTAGTGAGCGTGGTGTTTATTCTATCTTGGGCATTCTTTCTTTCCATGGTTGTATTTTTCATTTCCAGGATTTTTAGTTGGGTCTTTTATAATCCTTTGTAACTTCTTTACTATATTTATGATCCTTGTGCTGCCTCAATCTTTTCATATACCTTAAACATATTTATTTGGAAATTGGTTTCAGAATTCTTTATTACATCCATCTCCATGAAGTTAAATAATTTCTGGCTTCATACCTTAACTTTCCACATTAGCTTTGACACTTTGCATGCAAGTTCATTTTTTGAGGGAGTTTTATTACATCTTTCTCTCTGCACTCAATCTTCTCTACTGGAGAGTTTTTGGTTGCCTTCATAGAGGCCCCCAATATAGAGTCCCTAGTTCAGAAACAGGTCTCATATTTGGAATCCCTTAACTCTGTAGTACTGTTTCTTTAATTACTTGGCTATTTAGCAGACCAAGGTAGGAGTTTAAACCTTTTTCACTCTCAGTTAGTTCACTGGGAGAGCCTTACCCTAGAACCTTTTTCACAAAGTGAGTCTAAATATGATCTATCACCATGAATGGGTGTGTTTGATTCCTTTCTTCTGGAGGAAATCCTGGCTGCCTTTGTCTGCTTCTATTCTGGAAGTCCAGTAGGACCAAGTATCAGCTTCCATTTGCTTTTGGATATTTCTTATCTACAGAAACTTTGGTCTAATTTTTCAGTAATATATATTTTTTAATTATTTCAATGGAAATATATTATTAACCACTGTTATGCATTTGGAATAAGAATGTACACATATGTATAGACTTCTGTGATAACACAACTCAATATACTGAGTAAAGTTCAAAACAATGATATAAAGTGACATTATTCTGATTGAAACTTGTTAGATTATTAGCAATGCAACTTTTTTTTTTTATGAGAGAGAAATGAGGGAGAAAGAGCATGTATGAGTGGCGGGGGAGGGGGGGCGTAAAGGGACCGAAGGAGGGATCTTAAGCAGGCTGCAAGCTCAGTGTGGAGCCTGATGATGGAGAACTTGATCTCATGGCCCTGGGATCATGACCTGAGCTGAAATCAAGAATTGGACACTCAATTGACTGAGCCACCCAGGTACCTGTAGAAATGTAATTTAAGTATTAAATATTAAACCTTTTGAGTACTGCAATACTTTTTGAATAAGAAATAAACTTTTAGGATGAAACCCAGGGGAGGTAATTAGGACTGTGCAAAAACTTGTCTCCTATGATATTTATCACAGAATTATTTAAAAACAAACAAATAACAAAGAAACAACCTGAATAATGAACAATAGAAGATTGTAGGAACAATACATGCACATGTAATTTTCACATAGTTATTAGAAGAGTTTACAAACTGTTCATTTAGTAGGTTCCCATGTGTGTATTTGTGTATTTACTATATAGAAAGATAGCAAAATATTCACAGTAGTAAGCACAGAATGGTAGAAATATGAGTGATTTAGAAAAGTTTCCTTTTTTGACATGCCTTTGTGTTATTTGTTTTGTTGTGTTTTTAACTAACTCTAAAATTTCTTAAGTTGGATGCTTTATTATATGAATTTTCAGTTTCTGTAAAATGGGAATAATAGTGAATTTCTCATAGTGTTATTATAAGGATCAAATGAGATAATTCATAACCATCAATTCTACATTTCTTTTGTGTCTTGGAGAAGTGATTTTGTTTCTTTAAAGTTCTATTTCCTTATTTGTAAAATAGAAATAATGATACTAAGTACCTCTTAGGCATGTCAAAAGGACGGAATTCTGAAAAGTGATTAGTATAGCCTCTGCCTGGGTACCTAATGCATGTTAGCCAATACTACTGCTGTTCCTACTGCTATGACTTCTCCTGTTGTTTTTGTTATTGTTTTTAGCCCCTTCAATGTTTTCCTTTTAACAGAACAACCTTATTCGTTCTAAGCCTCATTTTCTTGGGAGTTTTGCTCTGGTATTGAACTGTTTATTTATATTAATAACTTAATGTGCCTCTTTTCCTGATAGTATATTTGTAACATAAGTATTTTATATCATTACTATGAAAAATTAAAAACATTAACTATTAATATCATCAATTCTTGGTGAAGGGCAGAGGGAGAGAAATTTGGGGCCTATGAGAATGGATGCAACTCTACTAGATAGTTTGCTCTTCCTCTGGATTATTAGACAAACACTGAAATTTTGTGACTTGCACAAATATTCGAGTACCAAAACCAAAAAACCAAAAAAAGTGCACAAACCTTAAAAAAAAAAGTCCTTATAAAGCCAGTATATTAGAAACTATAGTGTATTATAACTGAATAGCAAAAGCAAATAATAACATTACATTACATTATAAACAAAGTTATGTTAAATCATGCCTGGAACTTTTATCTAAAGGAAAAGAGGGTTGGCTAGTAGGTGTTTCATATGAGTGAGCATGAATACTTAAGGTAATGTCCATGATGTAACTATGACATCAGGAAATACGGAATTATATTTTTAAAGACCTCTCATTGTTGGCTTCATTGTTGAATCAATAAAAAGATGCTATATACTTTCAAAAGTGTCATAATGAATAGTTGGGACTTTCAGGCTTGCAGAAAAATAGCATACACCTGATTATAAACCTTCTTTTCCTCCTTCATCCCCAAACAGAGTGTCACCAAAGAGAAGAAATAAAAATACACAAAAACCATCTTCTGCATTACTAGGAAAAAGAGAACTCTGCAACCTTCAAATGCACTGTGATTAGAAAAACATCCCTTGATGATGGTGTGGTGAAGAGAAAGAAGGAAAGAAGAGAAAAATTAAGAATTCTGTGCTATAAAAGAAAAACAAAACACACAACTCTTGCTCCTCCTCTGCCCAACAAAAATAATCATCACTAAAATAACCTACTCCAGAGAAGACAAACCTGACAGAATGTGTTGTTCTCAAACTAGGAACGCTTATCAATGAAATGAATACGACCAACAAAAAAGCACATTACATTGACACAAAGTTACTGTAAAAAGGCAGTGATGTCAATATAACTCTTCTGCTGATGAAAATTCTCCCTTTCAATGAACTATGAAGCTGAATAAAACTTTAACACATCATTCTAAATGGAATTAAATAGGCTCAAACAAGATTCAGAGATATGAAAAAAAACCCACAAAATACCTTGAATCCAAAATACAAAAACCAAGAACACAAGTGGACAGAAAAAGAAAGAATGAAACATGAGTTATTGGAACTCAGGAAAAGAAACAGAAGGAAAAGAGGCACCTGAGTGGCTCTGTTAGTGGAGTAACTGACTCTTGGTTTTGGCTCATGTCATGATCCCACAGTTCATGTGAATGAGCCCCACGTCAGGCTCTGCACTCATAGTAGATTTTCTCTTTCCCTCTCTCCTTTCCTGCTCATGTTCATTCTCTCTCTCTCTCTCTCTCTCTCACTAAAAATAAACAAATAAACTTTAAAAAAAGAAATAGAGGATAAAAAGCAAAAGCTAATCAGAAATAAAAAACGTCATAAAGGGCACTGAAGCAAGGAAATAAACAACCATGAGAATGAAAATAAGATTAAGAAAGAAGCAAAACAGTTCAGAGATAATAGCTGAAACAGAAGCCAGGCAAAGGAGATTGAGCATAAACATAACTAGTGTCTCTAAAGAAGAAACTTGAAACAACAGATCATAGGTAATATTTAATACTAAAGCCCAATAAAACTTTTCATAAATTAAAGAAGACCTGAATCAGCATTCACTGAGTACTGAGGAAAATGACTCGGACATCTGAGAAAGACCCTGGTAAGACCATTTGACTTTAAAGATAAAATTCTTTAAGGCCTTCAGGCAAGTGGACAAAATAAATTACAAAGGCAAACGGATCAGAACGCTATCATAATCCACAAAACTATGTACAAAGGAAAGCAAGAGTGAACCAGCATTTTCAGTAAGTGTGAGGAAGAAAGTGCAAACCAAGGCTATTGTATCCAGCTACACTGTCCTTCCGCTATCGAGGCCACATGAAAACAGCTTTCATGTGCCAGAGCTCAGAATACTGGACCCCTATTCCATTCCTGTGTATTCAGAACAGAGGTCAAACTATAGCCTATAGGCCAAATTTAGCCTGCCATCTATTTTTTAAATAAAGTTTTATTGGGATAGAGCCATTCCCATTTATCTATATATTGTCTGTAGTTGCTTTAGTGACACAATGATAGAGTTGAGTAGTTATGACAGAGACCCCAGAACTTACAAAGCCTAAAATATTTACTCCCTGCCACTAATTTATGGAAAATGTTCACCAATGCCTGATTTTAAGGATGCATATCATCCAAACCAAAAGAACAATGAGAAAACGTTACAGAGGGACTGATGGTAAATATTTCATATATTTAGCTATAGATCTAAGATGTGGAATAAGAGTGGTGAAGAGTACAATGCAAACATTATCTGTTCTAACAGAGCAGAAAGAATGCAATGAAAAAGAGAAGAGGGAGGAGAAACAGAACGTTGAAAAGGACATTGAAAAGTGACTTGTGGAAAAAATGGTAAGACTTTAGGTAATTATTTTCCTAACTCAAACAAGAAATCTACATGTTATAAAACTGTTTAGAAATTACCCAGTTGATAGTGATAGGCTTTGTAAGCTCTAGGGTCTCTGTCATCATTACTCAACTCTATCATTGTGTCACAAAAATCAAAAAGAGCAATGCAGCACTTAAGAATTTAGCAGGCTGAGGGGTACGTGGCGGGCTCAGTCAGTTGAGCATCAGACTTCAGCTCAGGTCATGATTTCGTAGTGCATGACCTGAAGCCCTACATCAGGCTATGTGATGACAATGTGGTGGAGCCTGCTAGGGACCCTTTGTCTTCCTTTCTCTCTGCCCATTCCCTGCTCTCTTGCTCTTGCTCTCTCTTTCAAAAATTAAAAAAAAAAAAAAAAAAAGAATTTACCAGCCTGAGAACCCTGTACATTTTATTGAGATTTACAATCATAAATAGAAGGGCCACTTTTCTGTAAAAGTCATAAAAGAGGCAATTAATCTGTCAGAACCTCTCAGTCTTCCTTGTCAGTCCAGTCCTGCCCTGTGAGACCCCTGGATGTACTTAATCAATGTGGTCACCACCAGCCAGGAATAGGCCTGCCCTAACATTTGCTGGGATTAAGGCAACAATATAAATGGAGGCCCATCTATAACAAGTCTAAATAAAGATATTCCTCTGTATTAGGATTACCTCCTGATAAACTCATTGTAAGTTGAAATATGGTAAGTCAAAACTACATGTAGTACACCTAACTTACCCAACAACACAGCTCAGCCTAGCCTGTCTTAAATGTGCTAAGCACACTTAGGTTACCCTACAGTTGGGCAAAATCCTCTAACACAAAGTCTGCTTTTTAAAAAAAATTGTGGAATGTCTCCTGTAATTTACTGAATCCTGAAAGTAAAAAACAGAGTGGTTGTCTGGGTACAGAATGATTTTGAATGTCACCATTGTTTATCCTCATGCTGATGTGGCTGCCTAGGAGCTGTGGCTGCCCGGCCAAGTGTCACCAAGACCCTACGCATATCACCAGCCTGGGACAAGATCCAAAGTCAAAATCTGAAGTATGATTTCTACCAAATATGTATCATTTTCACACCATAGTGAAGTCAAAAAACTGTATGCTAAACCATTGTTAACTTAGGGACTATCTGTCTGTAAAGGGATCAATTGTTTCACAGTTAAATCAAGTATAGTTTGACAAATAATGACAGAACTTAAAAATATGTGAACATTTATGGTTGCGTAGATCTAAAACTAAGAAATTTATTGAAGACAACTAATTTAATGACTGTACATGTCTGGGTGATCTGTTGATAGGCTTTCAGTGCTTGGAAGAGCAATAAAATACTGACACACACATTTCATAAATTATTATGCATCAATTTCATAAAATTTATTTTTCTGGCCTTAACACAAAATCACTTAATTATGTGTTATCATCAAGATCTTGATTTACATTGTGATCTATGACAGCAATGATGTAAAGGATGACAAAAATAAAATTATATTCAAGAATGCAGAATGAAACTGATGTAAAAAAAATGGCAAAACTGGCATCTGGACAAATTTTTCCCTCAAGTGGACCTCTAGAGTGACACAGCCCTGGACTGTGGACATGACGACATGCATAGACTGGACAATGTGCCAAGGATGCGTGTTCCTCGCGGGCTGGCTGAGGCTCTCCGGAGCCCAGTGGTGTGGGCTGGAGACTTCCCTACTTAGTTTACATCAGCTGTCTTTGAAGTGTTTCTCACCAGCCCAAGAAAAGCAGGAAATCAGTTTAGCAGAGGGAAATAAACAGATGGACAGAGTCATTTATTTTGAGGGGAACTCTGTGCTATTTGAATTAAAGTAATGAGCACTTTAAGATGCAGTGAAGCTGTTTTTACATTTCATTTGAGTAATTCAAGATGTAAACAGAGCCCCATGGCAGATGAGCAGTACCAAACTTCTTCGGCTTCTGAGTATTCTAATAAAGGATTGTGGAAGGGAACATCTTCCCTCTTACAGAAATTAATAATAATAGTAATAACGATGATGATGCTATTGACAATTCCATCTTCTTTTCGAGCAATGTTATCCACAGACCCCATGTTAGGCATTTTACATACATTGTCTTTAATTCTCACCAGACTTTTGCAAGTCCCTACTTACAGATGATGAAACGGATTCCCAAAGACTGAGAAATGTATTACAGTAACAGGACTTGTAAGTGGTGCAACTGGGATCTGAACCTACTTCCCTGTGATTCCAAAACTCTTCTTCTCTCTGCCACACCCTGGACTGAGGAAGTTCTGTCACTCATTCCTCCACTCTGGCAGGTTGGCTTTGTTTATTTATTTGAATTTAACTGCTTTGCTACTAATGCTCTGTAGCTAACGTGCCAAGCAGAGCAAGAGCCTGTATTCTCGCTCAGGCTCTAATCCTCCCAGTTTGGGATAATCAGCTGATGACTTAAGGTTTCTGAGTTTCACTTTCCCATTTAAAAAAGGGGGCTGATGCCATCCTACCCACCCAGGGTAGTGGATAGAAGAGCATTTTTGTTTTCTTGTAGACATCCACTAGGGCAAAATATACCAATTATGTGGCAAGCTAGTCACATGGTACTGACTGGAACATAGCATAGTGAAAGTATAGAATAGACTAGGATAGTTAGCATTGAATAGACTATGATAGTATAGTATAAAGTACAGTAAGGGAACCTCTGTACAGGGTTCTCTGCTTGAACTACTGGGGATTATGTTATTTTTAAATGCACACTTATTTTTTCGATAATTTTAATTTTTTAAAAAATTTCATGTTTATTTATTTTTGAGAGAGACAGACAGACAGAATGTGCGTGGGAAGGGGCAGAGAGAGAGGGAGACACAGAAACCGAAATAGGCTCCAGGCTCTGAGCTGTCAGCACAGAGCCCGATACAGGACTCGAACCACCAACCACAAGATCATGACCTGAGCAGAAGTTGCCCGCTCAACCAGTTGAGACACCCAGGCGCTCCTATAATTTTAATTTTCTTAAATGCTTATTTATTTTTGAGAGAGAGGGAGAATGTGAGCTGGAGAGGGGCAGAGAGAATAGGGGACAGAGAGGATCCTAAGTGGGCTGTATGCTGACAGCAGAGAGCCCAATGTGGGGCTTGAACTCAGGAACCGTGAGATCAGGCCTGGAGCCAAAGTCAGTCACTTGACTGACTGAACCACCCAGGTGCCCCTAAAATGCATATTTTAAAACCAGATGCAGATTCATGTATCAGGTAACAATAACTGGCATTCAATCAACCTACAAAATTTACTGAGTACTTGCTATGAATTGGACTCTATAGTAAGAAAAGGAACATAAGAGGAGGAGAGACGTGAGAAATGTCTTATATTTTCTGGAAACCAGTTCTAAAGATCTCTGGGCCCGTGGTAACTGCGTCCTCAGACTTCTGTCACAGCATCTTGTGTTATCAGCTATTGACCCAACTCTATAGACCTAAGAGTTCAATCCTGGAAATCTTGACTGGTGCCAGGAAGCAAATTGGGAGCATTGTATAGGGTGTAACGTCAGGAGGGCTGGGATGCCAACTGCCTTACCCACTGTGTGTCCCTAGTACCCGGCATTGTACTGGGGCACAGTAGGCACTCAGCGAATGATTACCTGATGAAATAAATACATAACAATAAAATGTTCTGTAAACATCAGAATAGATTATAGAAGTACATTTATTGACATGGGGATAAATTGGCTATTACTAATTAAAAAGTGATTAAATAGTAAATAAAATACTATCTTCTTTTTGTAGGAGAAATATATTTAAGTACAGAGAAACATACATACATACATACACACATACGTATAACCGAAGATAAATACATAGGAAGAGAAACAAAATACTGACAGTAATTGCCACTGGGTGGTAAGATTTTAGAATTTTAGATGTCCTTACATTTTATTTCATTATCTTCATCTTCTTAATTTAGATAATAGCCATGGGTGGCTTCTAATAAAAGTGTATGCTATTAGATGGGAAAAAACCGCCTTTTCCCCCTTATCAATGTCACATGTTTCAAGAGCTCTGCATGCCTGGCAATGGGGGAGTCACCATCCCCATAGGCTGGTGGGGCATTGTTACTGATGTCCCTGAAACTCAGTAATGAGGAAGAAGAGGGAGATTTGCTCAGCAGGGAGCAGACAGTACTCAAGCTTTGAGCTTGCTGGTTGGATTTTCACATCAGTATAGGATCGAGTGCTGAGCATTCTTAGTTTTAGGTTCTTCCTTGGGGGACGATTCTCATAAATAATAGCTGAGTTTTAAGACTCAAATTAGTTTGGTTCTCCAGTTACCATTGGCTCCATGAGAGAACCAGGTAGAGTGGTGGATAAGGGGACTGATTAAGTTCAAGGCTAACTGGTTATATGGATGTGGGCATGCTTGTCACATCTCCGAGCCTGATATATTTTAATAAGGGGACTGGAGCCTGTGATCACCAAGGTTTTTCCTGTAATAAGTGTTTTTGGGATTCTCTTTCCACTGTGATGTCCCCTTGGGGATCTGACTTCCTAAAACAAAAAAAGCAGCACTCATTATTTTAGAAGATGACTGTTTTCACCCAAAGTCACTCCCTCTCTGGGATCAGAAAGCATTCCTACCTTGGGGACAGGCATCCACCTGGGCTCAGCCAGCATCTGGAGTTCTCACCTAAACATTCTTGACGTGAAAAGGTGCTCAACATAAATTGTCATGAGGGAAAAATAAGATACAAAGCAAATGTTAACAGAGATGGGCTGATAGAGATGTCCAGAGGAGGGGCGGTTGGAAGTTAATTTCCTGTGACTCGAAGTTCTCTACTCTCTAATGGTAGCTGTGCATGGGCCGCTCAGATGGACCTCATGGGTGATGGGATAAAAGGGGTAATGTACAACTTCCCAGAAGACTTTTTGTGAACAGTGAAGAAGCAAACGTATATAAAGCACGCAGCACAGGGGCTGACAACCAAAGGGCACCAGTACATGGTGGCTATGACCGGCATGCCTTGTAAATGTGATCTACACTCTTCCTTCTTCCCTTTGACCACACCGAACATTTCATTCCTGCCTCCTGGGCCAGTGCTCAGACTTCCAACCTTCCCTATCACTTTCTTACGTCTAATGCTTTTCTCTTCTGTATGCACAGCATTACACTTGGAGGCCAGTGGGATCCAAATGGTTAACCCAGAGCAGAAAGTATATTGTGTCAATATTTAGAGTGGCACTATTTGACCGGCGGTGGTTTTTCCCTCCTCAGAGTAATTACTCTGTGTTTGGATTCCCAGTTTTCATAAAAGAAACTTGGCTTGCTCGCTATTATATATACCAAATGAACCTAAGCTTGTGTAAATGTTGAATAATGAATTAAAATGAAATTTCTGCTTGCGACAGGCTTTCCATGACTTCGTATAGTTTTGGAGGCATCGGTCCCCCATGTCAGCTTCCAGGAAGGAGAACACCAGGATGGTCACATAGCAACAACCCTGTCACAGCCCCATCTGGCTGGAAGATGGAGACAGCCATAGAGAGAAGCAGAGGCTAGTCCTTTCTGAGCTCCCCCTTCCTGCAGACATGCACTGTCCAAATTGTGGCCCTTGGGTAGTTATAGTTCTCATGGTCCTTGGAGTTATGCTGACAGCACAGACTGGAAATGGTTACGTCTCTCAGGACACACTCAAGGGTTTCTAGTATTTAGCAAGGAAGCTTTCAGACATGCATATGGAAGGGGGCTGGTAAAGCCACTTCAGCCAATATATCAGAAGGCATTTAAAGTCCCTGTATCCTTCAATTTCATTTGACTCGATAAGGTGAGGCCAATATCCACTACAGATCACTAAAGGGGCAAAAATAAGTGTCACACAATAATTATCCAAATGAGTGTGATTTTAGTCCCCCAGCAAATTAAGAGGAAGGTAGGAGGCGATGAGCAGAAGGGCCTTTGGAAGAAATGTTAAGTGGAGAGGTAGGGAAAATTTATTTGGGGCATGGTAAAGAGTGTCCTTAGAATAGCCGGAATTAAGAGAAAGCTTGGTTCTAACATGTGGACAGATATTCCTGGATTGGATTAATCAAGCTTTTTTTTTTTTTTTTTTGATGAAGATCTTTGCTAAGAAGAAGATTAATGTATTTCTCTTTGACTACAGCCCTGTCCTGACCCTAAAGCCCTCTAACCTCTGCCAAAGCCATTTTTCTACCATCCACCAAAGCAGCTTAATCAGGAACTGAGTTCATTCAGCTTATTTACATTTTGCAAACCTTTATCGTGCATCTTTCATTCTGCCAGAAACTGGGGAGACACAGGGGAAGACGTATTTATGCTTAAGGAGCTCAAAGGAAGACAAACGTGTAAGGAACACTGAGCTCATCTCTATGTACTAAGTGAAAAATTAGAAGTACCTCCAAGTTACCACGGTGGCGTGGATAAGGGACTGTAAAGCAGTGCCTACTCTGGGATTTCTGTGTGAAAGAGGTTGAGGAGTGGCAATCTAATTGCAGGTGCTGGAGTGGGTGGGAGGGAAGGTGGTAGGTAGCGAGATTTAGCAAATAAAAGTAAAGAATACCAAGGTAAATTTGAATTTCAGATAAATAACAAATATTCTTTTAGCATAAGCATGTTCCATGCAATATGCTAAAAATTTCTGGCTATTAATCTGAAATTTAAATGTACCTGGGAATCTTGGGTTTGATCTGGCAACCCTAGTGTTAGAAGACTTACCTCGAAGCTATAATTGCTTAGCATTTAAAGACTGAGACAATGTCAAGGCAGTTAGAAAGCCCTCCTAAAGGGAGGTCTGAACCAGAGGAAGGGAACTGAAGACTGAAAATTAGTACCTAGGTCCTGGTTATTCAAAGTGTGATCTACAGACCAGGAACATGGCATCATGCGGGAACTTGCTGGAAATTCAGAATGAGGGCACTACCAGACCTACAGAACCAGAATCTGTATTTTAACAAGATTCCCAGTGATTCATATGCAAAGCCCCCCATGTGAGAAGCCCCCTATCTATGTGGGAAAGAGCAAAGAGTAAATAAAAAGAAATGGCATGTGCAAATGCACAGATACCCAAAATAGCATGGTGGGCTCCTTATGAAAACTCAATCGCCTGTTTGATCCTCTAATACACAGTATGAACACTATGGTACTTTATATTTCTGCATATATTTTTCTGCTCCTCCCCATTACAGGAAGCATGAGGGTCCACATCACTCTCATGTAGCAGGAGTTATATCCTGGTGAAAGGGTTAAAAGTCTCTAGACATAAAAGTTACAACACACTGACTTATTTTTACTCATGTTCAAAAAGCACACAAAAAGCTAGGACTCAGTGTGCAGTGTGCTACATCCCTTATTTGCATAATTATAGCACACTTTTACAAATAAGGAAAGAAGTATCTGAAGAGGGTGAGTGACTTGTAAGTGTCAAAGGCAGGATTTCACCCCAGGAAAGGCCGGCTCCCCAGACCACTGCTTTTTGCCCATTGCTTTCAGGGAAGGAGTGATTATAAACAAAATGAAAATATTTGTAATATTTGAAAACTGTTGCAAAACTCCGGTTAAGCACACTTGGCCTTAGATATCTAGATATTTCAGGTGGTAGGTATTTGGGGCTTGATTTGGTTTGGTTTGGTGTGGTGTTTGGGGAGGGCACAGCATTAACTTTCTAACTATAATTCCATGTCCTTGTCTTTGGATGTATCTATAAAGATGGGCCTTGTTACTGGTCCTGACTTCTTTCTTTTCACTTTCCTGACTTCAACCCTCTTTCAAGGCTCACCCAAGTCTCTTTATCCTTGTTCCCCATCAGATCTTTACCTACACAACCACAGCTCACAGAGGTGCCCAGGCCCCAGCCCTTTCCCCCAATTCATTGTTCCCATTGATTCTGTCCGTGGTCCTCAACATTTCCCCAGGCAGCAAACTCTAAAAAAAAAGAAGAAGAAGAGGAAGAAAGAAAGAAAGAAGAAAGAAAGAAAAAGAAATATTATGTATAAGCCCAATTTGAAAAAGCAAGTGGAGCTCTGGGACGTCCTAGGCCCCCACACTCTGTATTCCTCTCAGCTCCCAAAGAACCCTGAGGAACACAGGGCACAGAGTTTGGGAGGAGAGTGGTCTGTGCTGCTTCCATCATCTTCTCAACTTGGTGTCCTTCCCATCTGTGTCTATCATCCCCATCAAATGAAAGTCCTTTGAAGATGGAGAATGTTATTTATTATGGGTACCACATCATTCAACCCTCAAAATGGGGTTTGCATACACTTCTGGACACAGAGGGCTGAATAATTTTTTGATGTTCATTTATTTATTTTGAGACACACACACACACACACACACACACACACACACACACACACACACACACAGAATCCCAAGCAGACTCCTCCTTGTCAATGAAGAGCCCAACATGGGGCTCCATTGTTCATGAACCATGAGATCATCATTTGAGCCGACATCAAGAGTTGGATGCTTAACCGCCTGAGCCACCCAGGTGCCCCCAGGGGGCAGAATATTTGAAAGTCACCATAAAAAACCTAAATTATGATCATTTTCTACTTTTCTGTATCTCCCCACGATTTATAGTGTAGTCCTTTCCACATAAAATATGTTTAATCAGTTCCCTATGTGCTGATTAACTGACTGCTCTATGGAGTTAAGTGGATCATTTTAATCCTGTTGGCTGAAATATATTTATTTAAAGTGTATAAATTGACTGTACTCTTTATGATAGCATGTTGTCACTGAACAATGTTTAAAATTTAGAAATAACAGGAATAAGAACAATCTACATGCAGGCAGCAAAATAGCCAATATCCAATTTATACATTGTAGTGCTTCTAGGGAAATAAATATGTAGCTAGAGATAATGAATTATACACATTTAAATTGTAAGGGAAGTTCTTGTTTGGATATATTCCTTCCTTAAGCATTTAAAGGTTTCTTCCTATACCTTAATGTTACACAATGAAATCCAATAAGATAGGTAATCATCATAATGAAAACACTGCTCAAAATATTGGTGGACATAGGAATTGGTGTCTTAGCTATAAACGAAAGGTTCTCTCACATACAAATTGTGGCTTCTCTAAAGTTAGGTGGGACAACTAGAATTCTTATTTAGCCATTCATCTATTCATTTATTCACCAAATATTTGTTTATTTATTTACTTGCTTTATTTACTTAAGTAGTCTCTACACTCAATGTGGGGCTCACACTTCCAACCCCAAGATCAAGAGTTCCATGCTGCAACAACTGAGCCAGGCAGGTGCCCCTCACCAAATATTTATTGATCAACTTTACAGCTAAACACAGATGGTTATGCTGTAATACAATATACACTTTCCTAAAAACCCTCATATTCTGTAAACTCATACACTAGGAAGATAACAGGACTTGGAGGTAAAATTAGATTGGATCAGACCACTCAAAACCTAGGCAGTTTTGGAACCAGAGCGCTTGCAAGATAGCATGAAGATGGGGTCAAGAGGAAGAATGAGGCATACTTATTGAGCTTTCCCCACATACGGACCTTGAGATCAGGATTTTGGTGCAAGTCGTCTACTGGGAGGTGATCCCAGGAAGAACAAAGAGGGAGCAGGATAGTGAGACAAATAAGGAAGGAAGGAAAGTCGCTTCACCTTACTAAGTGGCATCAGTGAGCAGAAGAACCACCATGGGTAACTGGGATGTAGCCCCCAAGTGGGACCCTGTCAGGCTGCAGATCACTCCTGGGCCACTAATTCCTTGGCACTTCTTGACTTAATATGCAAACCAAGCAATCTTTCTTGGAAGCCAGAGAATACCCTCAGTCAGAGAGACGCAGAAAGTGACTGACAGGTGCTGGAATCTGCAAGTGACCCAGTGGAAGTAGATGGGCTGAAATGATCTAGGCAGGAAGCCTAAAGGTCTGTGAGTGGGTAAACAGGATCGCACACACTGAGGCCCTTGGCCCTGGGTTCAGTACTGTATTCTTTCGTGGTTTGAGTTGCTGGGTTAGTCTGCATTTGGACACAAACAAGTAAAGTGTTAGAGCAAACTGTCTGCAAACCACTGAGACGTCCACATTATGCAGACATCATATCCCTACCTGTGATTTGTGTACAAGTTCATTTGCATCACAGAAGCCATGTGTTCTAGAAGACAGATTGCACTGGGGATACCACTTCTGAATAAAATACTGAACAGTCCCTGACTGTACAAAACTTCCAGTCTAATGGGAGGAGTTCACAGGTCAGTGACGTGAGTGCTAAGGCAGAGATGCATCTCCCCCGCCAAGGTAGTCCCCTGTGCACTCTTGGGGGGATCAGGAAAGAGAAAGGAAGAAAAGCTTAGAGAAATTAATGTGTGAGGAGACAGAGTAAACTTCCAATATCTGTGAAGCCATTGCCTCCCACTCCTTCACATGTCACTAAGGACCCCTGAACTGCAAGGCTGACACTTAAGAAATGGGGAGCATTAGGACTGAAGAAATTTAGGTCCCCATAGAATAACTTTAAACCCCAAGGTAGGGGCTCAGACTGATCCTCGTGTTGTGCAGAAGCTGCCTGGCTGCCAGTGTTGGATAAATAATAAATACCAGTCCCTTCTGTTCCTGGGATCAGCGTCCTGCCTTGACCTTGCTTATCAGATCAGGTAGGAAACCCAGGTCCTTCTTACCACATGTGGTCATTACATTTCCCACGGCATTTTCACAAGAGGCCCGGGCTGCTTCCCTGGCTGCTGGCCAGGTAGGTAATTATCTTGCCTCCTGTTCTAACTCCCTTGTGGTTTCAGTTGTAGGAGACTGCTTCCTTCACTCCCACATGATTGGCTGCTGTTGCTGAAAGGTTTCATTCTGGAAATCTGTTACCTTCTGCCCTGGAGCTTGGCTGGCATTCAGGGCTGGGAGAGGATGTTTGAGGACAACTTGGCCAGGTCTACACTTACTAAGAGAGGTGAAGAGTTGGGACTCATTTCCTGATAAAATGAGCACCAAATGTAATTTTTTATCATACGACTCCATTGTTTAAAAATATTGAGAAAAAAATTACATTGTTTGTGGAAAAGAAAAAGTTCCCAGTTCAAAATTACTGACACAAAATCTATACTCTTTCGCCTTACCACAAGAGCATGCTGTTTTGGCGAATTGGGCAATAATTATGATGGTCAAGTTTTTAGAAGATGACACACGTGAACAGGATATCTGAGTCAAGAGGTACTAGAAAATCTATCTATCTGTGTACCATCTATCACCTATCACCATTGCATCCGAAACCTTTTACCTCCTTTTATATGCACCATTAGTATATAGCCATCAGCCCGTGTGTGGTGTTCCTGGTAGGTCAGCCAGGCAACAAAAGGTTTCCAAGTACCCACAGTGGCATGACCAGATGACTTGGGACATACGAAGATCTATAATGATAATACCTTCCCACAGCTTTCTGCACATTTCTGAGCAGTAATGCAGCATAATAGGACCAGCCATGAAAACAATTAGACCTGTGTTTAAATCTGCCACCACTACCTGTGTGACTCTAAGTTACTAAATCTTAAGAATCAGGTTTCTTCATCTATAAAATGGGGATAATAATATTGGTACCTAATTTCCAGAGTAGTCGATGATATGAGATATTACAATTAAAATGCTTGGCACGGTGTCTGCTGCATAGCAGGCTCAACAAATGTTTGTAATCATCACTATAATGAAACTCAGCAGACAGATATACAAAAACAGGACTAAACTGCCTAGTCGTGCCCTCCTGTTTCCCCCCAGTAGCCCAAAGAAGAGGTTGTACTCTTTATTCTTTGTAGCAATGAGATGGTGATTAAGAACATTGAAGTTTTGTTCAAATAGACCTGTGTTGGAATCCTTAAAATCCCAGCTTTGTTACTTGTTAGCTCTGTGACTCTAGACAAGTTCAATAACTTCTATGAGCCTTGGTTTCCTCATGGTAAAATAGGAGAGCTGAAGGATACATTGCAATAACTAGTCAGAGTTGCATAGAACCTCCCACATGGAAAATACCAGATAAATGTTAGTCAATACCATTAGACATAAGCAATACAAAATTTTAGGTGATTTGGCCATAGGAATCACTCAAAATATAGCTACTTTTATCTTTATCAGCCTAAAAATATCTGTTATTCAGTATTTACCAAAGGCCCAGCTGAAAGAAGTGATGTCTATGGAAGTTTCACAAAAAGTGAGAGTCCCTCTACGTTAGCAGCAGTCTATCCTGGTGTGGAAGGAGACTTCTACTGTCTTTATCTTTGGCATTATGTTACTTACTTGTATTGTAGAATGTAGCAGTTACCATTTGCATGAAACTCACAACTGAGTTGAAGCAAGAATGGTGTTGAAATCAAAACCACCCCATCAAATAGTCCTATTTGAGGACTCATAGGAGAAAAATCCCTTATGCTTCAGTTCCTTGAAAAGTTGGATCCAACTCTTGACTTTGACTGAGGTCATGATCTCAAGATTCATGGGTTCGAGCCCTGCACTGGGCTCTATGCTGACAACGTGGAACTTGCTTGGGATTCTCTCTCCCTCTCTCTCTGTCCCTCCTTGAGTCTCTCTCTCTCTCTCTCTCTCTCTCTCAAAATAAATAAGTAAACATTAAAATAAAGTTGACATTTTTGCATTACCTATAGTGACTTTATTGAAACATATACCATGTCTAACTGATCTTAACCTTGACTTTCTTACTAGCTTCTCTTTTTGCTCTTTGTTTCCCCTTTCAGATTATTTTATCATATTTTCGCATTGCACATATGAAAACTGTCTCAAATCCTTTTGGGAACAAGGTTGAGGATAAATTAATTAAAAACATGAAATGAAATATTCTTGTAACACCAACATTGCACTCTGGACTGTTTGGAATATTGCTCAAACTGAATCTATGACCAGAAAGAAGCCTACATCTGTAATGTCTCCTCTCTATACTGTAGGCTCTTAACAGAGCATCTTGACTCTGCACTGCCAATGGAAATTTACTTAATTGACTAGGACTTAAGTTATTTTTTTAATTATAAAATGAGAATAGTGGTATAGTAATTACTATAATAACAATGATAATAAAAGGTAACAAGTTGTTAACACTTATCATGTGTCAGACACTATGCAGAGGACTTTATGTGCATATTTAACAGAATTCTTTTTTCTTTTTTAAGTGGGCTTCTTGTCCAGTGTGGAGCTCAATGCAGGGCTTGAACTCACAACCTTGAGGTCAGAACCTGAGATCAAGATTCAGATGCTTAACCAACTGAGCCACCTGGGCATCCCACTTAACTCTTCCTAATTGTTCTACAGTTAAATACTTTCCAGGTATATTTAATCTCATAATAATGTTATAATGAAGCCACTGATCTATTTTATAGATGAGGAAACTGAGGCTCAGAGAAGTTACAGGCCCACAGTTATCAGCTAAAAAGCGACAGATTGGTTGAACCCAGAAGAACCTGAACTATGGCACTCAGAACCACATTCACATTTTTGTTGGTGATTTAGTTTCAGCAAAATGACATCATCTGTCATAATTAATTTCAGCAAAAGGACATTGTGACATGCTGTGAACTTGATTTTGGTTATGAGATTTTGTCTTATTTAATCTACAACTTTTTATAAGATATAAAAATGTACAGGACTTGTGCTTTATTTTATGGTTAGATATTTTAAGTATCATCATAAAAATAATTTAAGTGAACATTAGGGATATGAAAGGATTTTTTTTCCACCTGAGGGGTTGATATGTTTTTCAGGTTTGGGAAATACTGATATAGGCAAGTTTTAATCTTTTATGTGTTTTATCTAAATCTACAAGATTTATAACCACTGAGAGGAAAAAGAGATCCCATTAAGATGGGCTGGGAAAGGTGGAATTTGGACTAGCTTTGAAAAAGATGTAGAATTCAGAAAGTGAGTGACATCTGGCTGCAACACCCCCCAACCAGGTGATTCTAGATTGATTTGGCTCACCTGGATGGCTAAAGGGTGTCCTTCATCTCACATTGTTCCAAGTAGAGCTCTTCAAAAGCTGAGAATTTGGTCAGAAAGGAAAGCCTTCCAAGTAGTGGAGCACCTGTTTTTAGACAGAAAGTAGGATTCTGATAAGCGGACATGAGAGAGAAATCTCTTTTACTAGAGGAGTCCCGGGTACAACCGGGCGCACACAGGGGAATGAATGGAACACACTGAAGCCACTGCATGAACTAGGCCGTCAGAGCAGAGGCCTGGGAGAGAGAAACCAGAACCAGAACCAGAACCACACACTGGATGGCTCTGAATGCAGAAAAAGGAATTTAGAGGCTCAACAATGGGAAGGCACTGTGTATGTCTGAGTAGGAGAGTGGTAAACAAAGATGGTGTTCTAATACCATGGCAGAGGGTAACTAGAAAAATGTGCTGGGCTGGAAAGAGCAGTGTTGGTCGGCTTCACCAGAGCAGAGCTTAAACAAATGGAGTGAGGCAAGAGGTGAATCATATTCCTCCTTCACTCGGAGGCAATGGAGGCTCTGGCATCCCATCAAGGAGTGACTTATGGGCACTGGTGAACTCAGGGTAGTTATGGCTGGAGACTCAGCCTGATGGCTTCCCACATTTTGGTCAGATCTATAAATATAATGGAGAGATCTTAAAATTTTCTCCTGTCCTGCTGGCAAAGCTTGTGCCTACGATATCCCACTGGGACCAAAACCACACTGAGATTGACAAGTACGTTTTTGAGAATGCTGGGCCATAGTTTGTTCAGAAAGACTCTGCCCAGGGTGGCTAGTGCAATCAACTTTCTCACTTTGGGTTTCTGTCGTAAAGAACTTGTCTGAAGGACTCATGCAGAGAATTCAATTTATATCATCCAAATAGGTAAAACATAAAGTGTACCTAACTAATTCCTGGGAGGGGATCGCAGTCACCATGTTTACCTTTACTTTTTTCTGGTTTCTAGGAAAAAAACTAATTAAAATTCATGTGTTACAATTAAAAACCATTAATGGCAAACATCAGAGAGAACAAGCAATTAGTTAATGTATTATTTAAGGCTTTACTACACTTCAGCTATCAAAGGCAATCATTCTTTCTGAGTAAAATGGTTTTCTTTCTTTCTTTTTTTAACCCATTATTAAAAGCTTAAGTGTTTACCAATAGCTGAAAATTATGTTTGGATTTGCCTGAATTCTACCCTAGGGAGCAATACTCTGATAATATTTCCTGACCAAATACCTCAAATTATGGCATAGGGTCTAAAGCTAAATGTATTAGCTTTCAAACACAAATAAAAAGAATGAGTCTATAAATTTCACTGTGGATCTCTGCTGGACATTGATCTACTCATAATTTCTAAGCATCTTTTCTGTTCAGGACACTATGTTCAAAGCCGTAGGCTGGCTGAGATACTGTTTTTACCCCTCCAGGAATTTTAGCTCTTTACTCCTTTATGGTATATAACTAGTCTTTGATAATGACAATAATAGCAATAATCACCTGTCTAGAGACATTCCTTAAAAATTAAGGATTTTCACTTATATAATTCAATCTTTTAACCTTCCATTTAATATTCACGGGGGATTCTTTGAAATAGGAGGTACATGGAAGCATTACTAGCCATATTATATAGAGGCAACAAGATTATCCCACAGAAACTTGAGAACGAAAAATCACGTCAGATACAGAACCAGAACTAAGACATGAAGTTCCTGACACCTAGCGAAGTAGTCCGTCTACTTACTAACCACATTTCCAGTGACATCACACAGCCACCACCCCCTGTCCCCCAAATAGTGGTAGGAATGCTCTGCAATGCTAAGGGATTTGGATCTTAGGATCTTCCAAACTGGATTAGAAAATGTTCTAGATTTTACAAGTTTTCTAGATTTATGGAGCAAGTACAAATAGGTATAATGAGCTAAACATGGAGGCCACTGTCCCACTCCAAGCATAATCAATTATAAATAAGATAGTTAAAAATTAAAAAAAATAAGTATGAAAGCAGATGAAAATGTCAAGATGGTATAAATGAGCAGGATACTGAAAACTAAAGCCATGAAAATTGATGGGAGAGAGGCCATGGGACTAGCAGGATCTGCCAGTGGCTTGGGACAGGGAGTGTAATGCCCGACGTAGGAAGGAGTCTGGGACTCAGGCAGCTGGTACTGAGCAACTGGCTACTGTCCTGAAAAACTCAAATCAGTAGCCTGAGAAACGGCACTGGGGCACACAAGTCATGCTGGGCTGTGAGTGAAAAAAACAATTGCCCAAGAAAGAAAGTGGAATCCCATGTGCTTTGTGCTACCTGCTCATGGCAGGGGAGGCAGATTCATATCACTTGAGAGGCACAGAAGGCCCACCTTTTAAATGATTTGAGGGTATCTCTTCCCAGAACCCAAAATTAAAATGTTCCATTGCTAAAACTTTAAGGGAATCACTAATAGTATAAAGAATGTATAATTTCCCAAACAGTACAGGGAAAAACGGGAGAGAAAAAATCTCCTCCAAAACCTTGGCCAATTAAAAAATTAACAGGGAGGAGACAAAAGGGAAATAAAAATATGTAGTAACAGTATAAACAGGTCCAAATATATGTTATAATATAAATGGCCTAAATTCAGTGGTTAATATAGGGATGGTCAGATTAGTTTAAGAAAACAAAAATTGACTATATCTAAAATCTTAAAGCACTAAAATGTTGAATATCAAAGAATAAAAGGAAAAATAAAAATAAAACACATAAATGCATATTATATAGATAAATATATTTATATTTACATAATATAATGTATATCATATCATATAATAATATAATAATTATATATAATATACTATACAATAAATATTTATATACAAATAAAACACTACCCTAATAAAAGATGTGTAACTTTATTAGAAACAGAAAGAAGGCTCAGTAAGATCAAGAGCATAAAGATATTATTTACATAATGATAAAAAATGTAATTCAAGAGAAAGCTATAATAATTCTAAATCTGAATACCCAAAAATATGGAAAAGGAATAATGGACAGAGTTACATAGAAAAAATGAATTATCCATAGTCTTTGTTGGAAGTTTTAATATAGCACTCACTATAATAACTCTAGAAAGTAGAAATTGATAAAAATATAGAATATTTGAACAATACAATCAACATGCTGGACATATGGATGGAAATACATATAAGCTTATGCCCAACAACCAGGAAATAAACATTCTTCATAAGCATTTGTAGATCTTCAATGAAAACTAACCATGACACATGCCTCATAAAGACCATAAAGCATGTTCCAGTAAATTCCAAAGAAATGATATCATACAGATCACATTTCTGAAAAAAGTGTAAATAACTTAGAAATCAATGAGGAAAAGTAAACAATCCCAAATATTTGATAAATTAAAACCTCATTTCCAAATAACTCATAGGGAAAGGAACAAATCCTAGTAGACAATTAAAGGTATTTAGAACCAACAAATCAAAACCACAGTGAGATACCACCTCACACTAGTCAGACTGGCTAAAATTAACAACTCAGGAACAACAGATGTTGGCAAATAGGTGGAGAAAGGAGAACCCTCTCGCACTGTTGGTGGGAATGCAAACTGGTGTAAACTCTGAAAAACAATGTAGAGGTTCCTCAAAAATTAAACAGAGAACTATCCTATGATCCAGCAATTGTACTACTAGGAATTTATCCAAAGGATACAAAAATGCTGATATAAAAGGGCACATGCACTCCAATGTTTATAGTAGCACTATCAACAATAGCCAAATTATGGAAAGAGTCTAAATGTCCATCAACTGATGAAAAGATTAAGAAGAAGCAGCATATGTATTTATACATGCATACATACATACGTACATACATACACACAATGGAATACTACTTGGCAATGAAAAAGAATGAAGTCTTGCCATTGGCAACAACCTGGATGGAATCAGAGAGTATTATGTTAAGCAAAATAAATCAGAGAAAGACAGATATCACATGATTTCACTCATATGTGGAATTTGAGAAACTTAACAGAAGATCATAGGGGAAATGAAGGAAAAATGAAGTAAAAACAGAGCAGGAGGAAAATCATAAGAAACTCTTAAATACAGAGGACAAACTGAGCATTGATAGAAGTGGGGGGAAATAGTGATGGGCATTAAGGAGGGCTCTTGTTGGGATGAGCTCTGGGTGTTATATGTAAAGGATGAATCACTGGATTCTATTCCTGAAGCCAAGACTACACTGTATGTTAACTAACTTGAGAATAAAAAAATATATTTAGAACCAGATACTAACAGAACCATGATGTATACAAATTCATTGAGTACAGCTACAATGGTATATAAAGCACATCATACCTTAAACCCTTCTATTAAAAAAATGAGAACCAATGAGCCAAGCATCCACTCAGAATCTAGAAAATAGAATAAACTAAAATTATATATAAAGTGACTTCTATTCTTGTCTATGATGAAAAAGATTGCATAACACTAACCACACTACCAAGAATAACTATACAAACTGGATAAAATTTTAAAAAGAACTGTTTGAAGGCATCAGAGATCAACCCAAGTAAACAGGACTTTAGAGTTCAAGATCTTCAAGATCTTGATCGGTAAGGTCCATTGAGGGCAACATCACATTTGCCTCCATTTGTTCCCCTGAGGGGCTTTGCCAATTTGTGGAATAAGGAAGAGAAGCAGAAAGCAGCAGCTTAGGGTTTGCAATAGTCTCACTGAGCTGGAGAGATAGAGGTTAGAGTTCAGGTGGCCAAGATGGCAGGGCCCGAGAAGCCCAGATCTCAGATAGGTTGGAGCTTCAGAAAAGGAAACCTGAAATTTGACATGTGCTTTTCCTTAGAGATGTTTTTTAACCCCTAAGAAGCTACATGTCCACAGGGCAAGGTGCCAAGAATCTAAGTGGAAAGCAGCTTCTGTGAGGCAGAACTTGACTAAAGGCTCTGGTTGGAGGGAAAGAGGTTGGAGCTAGGACCTACCAAAATAGAGAAGCCCTGGATAACATCCCAGGCTTTCAGGGGAGACTCCTGACTCCAAGGAGCCAGGGCTGGGCCCTGATGCAAAGGCAAACTGGAAATAGAGACCCTTGTCCCAGCAGGGCCTGAAGCCAACCCTCAACCACATCAATGGGATCTGTTTGTACTCTGTGCACATGCCAGAAAAAATTGATGTCCTCTATGCAGAAAGACATCATCCAGAGCTTTTATAATTTTCTATTGTTATGTACAATGTCCAACATTCAGTGAGAATTATCATAGCCAGAAAGAGAACCAAATTACCAAAAACAAAGTTAACACTAAAAGACAAGAGAAAAAGTCTCATGGTTAATCACAACATGATTGGATGCAAGAACATGGAGGGAAAGATGGAGTGTTTCCTCAGGGAATACATCAGAGAATCAAAAAAAATAACCAAATAGCAACTTGAGATATAAAAGTATAATAACAAATAGTTAATCTCTTAAGAATTTAGTAGATTAATAGTGGATTAGGGATTCCACCAGGGCATCCCAACTTTAATGTGAATACGGAATCTCTGGAACTTTGCTCAAATGCAGATTCTGGTTCAGAAGGCCAGGGTGAGGTTCTACATTCTGCATTTCTTTCTTTTTTTAAATGCTTATTTATTTTTGAGAGAGAGACAGACAGACAGAGTGCAAGCAGGGGAGGGGCAAAGAGAAAGGGAGACACAGAATCTGGAGCAGGCTCTGGGCTCTGAGTTGGCAGCAGAGAGCCCAATGCGGGGCTCAAACCCATGAACCACGAGGTCATGACCTGAGCCAAAGTCAGATGCTTATCCAGCTGAGCCACTCAGGCACCCCTAGATTCTGCATTTCTATTTATTACTATTTTAAGTTTTTATTATTTTTTATTTTATTAAAAAATTTAATGTTTACTTATTTTTGTGAGAGAGAGACAGAGTATAAGCGAGGGAGGTACAGAGAGAGAGGGAGACACAGAATCCAAAGCAGGCTCCAGGCTCCAAGATGTCAGCACAGAGCCCAACGCAGGGCTCAAATCCATGAAGCACGAGATCATGACCTGAGCCGAAGTCAGATACCTAGGCAACTGAGCCACCCAGGCAAACCTTTTCTAATTTTCATTTAAGTAATCTCTACACACAACATGGGGCTCCAACTCATGACCCCAAGATCAAGAGTCATCCGCTCTTTGGACTGAGTCAACCAACTGCCCCTTAGATTTGACATTTCTAATAAGCTCCCACATGATGCTGGTCCAGAAACCACACTCTAAGTATCACAGATTTAGAAGATTCAGTATCATTATTTATGCTAATTTATATAATTACATAATTACTAGTGTAAAATGCATAATTTACACTGATATTTCAATACAATTGAAATTAAAATAGACAGTTCTTGGGTAGCACTTGACAAATTGATCCTAAAATTTATATAGAAAAGCAATGTGCCACAAATAGCTAAGGCAACTTTGAGGAAGAATAAGTTTGAATAGGGTTTACCATGTCAAATATAAAATCTTTTTAGAAAAATGTAGTAATCAAAATGGTGTGGACTTAGCACAAGGTGGGCAGATAAAGCAATAGAACAGAATAAAAAGCAAGAAGCAGACCTATACATAAATGCAAAGCTGATATGCAATGGAGGTGGGGCTGTAAAGTAATTAGAAAAAAGAAAATTTAATAAAAGTTTCTGGTATAGTTAATTACTCATGTATAAAAATAAAATTGAATCTTATCTTACAGCATACTCAAAATAAATTCCAGGTGGGTTTAAGTGCTTAATTTAGATAGCAAAACCTTAAAATTAAAAAAAAAAGTAGGAAAATATTTTTATGACTCAAAGTGTGAAAGGACATTTTTTGGTAATTAATGGAAGGATTTTTTTTAACAAGGCAAAGAAGCACAAATGTTAAAGTAAAAGATTGAGAACTTTGATTATATTATGATAAAAACTTTCGTGGGCCAACAGTCACCACACAAAAAAGGGAAAGTTAAGTCAGACTGGGAATTAGCATCCTGCTAATTCTAAAGCATCCCACACATCAAGATGAAAAAGAATTTGAATAAAAACCCAGGAATAAAAGGGAGAAACTCAAACAGCAAAAGGTAAAAGCATGAAAAGATGCTTCATCTGAACCACAGAAGTAAAAGACAAATGAAAATCATAAGGAGGTATGATTTCAAATTCATTAGAAGGACAACTATTAAGATGTGGATAGTTCTAGAAATTGATAAAGAAGAGACAGGCGAAATGACTTTTGTAACTCATGGGGGCAGGGATGAAGGATTTGTAACTTTGGAGCACAGTTTGACAAAACCTATTTATTTGGCAATACTGATTCCCCATTGTCCAACAATTCCTTTCCTGGGGATTTTCTCTGGAAAAATTCTTGCACATGCACACAAGTCTGCAAGTACAGGAAGGTTGACGGTGGCATTTTTGGTAACTGCGAAATACGGGGGAAAACTAAATATGTATCAACAGCAGAATATCATTAAATTATATACATTAGTAAATACAAAGTAAACTCCTGCTACTGAATATAATACCAAATTGAAAAGAGAGATTCATGTATTAACGTGATGGAATAAAAATTTTAGTTGAAGATGAAAAGTAGCAAAAGGATACTGTGTGATACCTTTCTGCAAAGTTTAAAAATATAGAAGGCAGCACTGCATTTATTTGGAGGAATACTTGGATATGCAAAGGATCAAAAAACCACCAAATTCAGGGCAGTGTTTATCTCTGGAGGTGGGAGGGGAGAAGAAATTTTAAATGAAAGAAGATACAAAGAGAGGGGCCTCAAAGGTACTTGTCATATTTTGTTTCTGAAACTCATTAATGGTTACACATGTATCCACCACACTATTCTCTATACCTTGTGGTATTTCTGAAATATTTTAATATAAAACACTTCGGAAGGGGTCCAGAGTTGGTCAATGTGCAGGGCGCCGTTGGAGGTAAATGCTAACCTGCTCAATCAGATGGCCTCCACAATCCAGGACACCCCTGAGAAATGACCGTGGAGGACCACTGTTGAAAGTAAGCTAACAGTAAAAAGATATGAAGCACATCAGGAAATCCATTCCCATAAGAGAGAGTCAGCAGACACAACAAATGAGAGAATTTCCAGTTGAGAAACTAAAGAAAATAGAGCAGTTTCCAAAGAGCTTCAAAATAAGTGGTTTCAAAAATGTTCAAAGACATAAAGGAATCAACTGAACTCATGTCAGAAGAAGACGTGGAAAAAACAGAGTAAGCAGACTCGAAAACAGGTAGATATCCTAGAAATGAAAAAGATTGCTGTCCTAATTGTGAACTGCAACATGTCAAAGTAGACCAAAGCAAGAGTTGATAAACTGGACGATGAATTTAGGAATCGAGAGTATGACTAGATGTATGGTAAGAAAGAGGCAACAAGAGATATGAAGGATAGAATAAAAAACTCCAGTGTGTCTAAAAGAGTTCCAGAAGGGGGAAAAGAATGTGGGAATGGTAACATGTAAATACGCTGTTGGAGAAATTGCTACTAAGACACGAATTCTCAGATTGAAGAGTTGAACACCAAATCCCAAACTGAAGGAAACACACATACACACACACACACACACACACACAGAGTGGAAGACTGTAGTCTATCAGATATAAAGAAGAAATTTAAAAAACCACCAGAAGTGATAAGATAGATAAGCTGTAAGGAAAAACAATAAGGTTGACAAAGGACTTCTTATCAGTAAGAACATAACCTGGAAGAAAATGGAATAATGCCTTCAAAGTCTGAAGAAAAAAATATAGTAGTCAATGCAGAATCCCACACTTAACTAAATTATCACTCAAGAAGGAGGACGAAATAAAGATATTTTAAGACATACAGTTTATTATTCATTGAAGGAACTTTCTGATGAGGGAAACAGAATCGAGAAGGAAGGAATAGAAACCACGTGGCAGTGATGAGAAGAGCATTAGGAAGCCCATTCGTACATAAAAATGAGGGTTAATAGTGAAAAAAAATAATGTAGGAGTTAAAACATACAAAATGAAATATTTTGTTAGTGGGGAGTAGTTCAGACAAGATTTGCAAATTCTATTCTCCTTGTGTTGTTTGAGTAAACAGAGACGATTAACTTGAAATTTTGCTGGAAAAATCCAGACTTAAGATTTTAAGGGCAATCACATAAAGAATAAAAAGGGAAACTCATAACTTGCAAACTAGAAACTGGCTAAAAGGTAAAATACAAAATACAAAATCCAGGTTAGTTGGTAGGAGTTAATCCAGACATGTTGATGGTTACAATATACTGTTTGGTCAGTTTTATTTATCCACTTAACCGGGCTACAGTCCGATTACTCAAACGTTGATCGAGATGTTGCTATGAAGTATTTTGTAGATGTGATTAAAGCCCATAATCAGTTGACCTTAAGTAACAGAGATTATCCTAGAAAAATCTGTGATGGTCTGATTCAGTCAGTGAAACGTCTTCAAAGCAGGGCTGAGTTTTTCCTGAAAGGGAGGAAATGCAGGCTGTGACAGCAGCTTCGGCCCAGGCCTAAGACTTCCAGCCTGTCCTTTTGGACTCCTTTTGATAAATCTCTATTTCCTACTGGTTTTGTTTCTCCAGTTGAACGCTGACTGATACATACACTATGTAAATGGCTTCACCTCACATCTTCCCATGCATAAATCCTTAAGTTGCATTAAGATCAAATAAAAAGTACTCTTTATGAGAAGTACACCTGAAACATAAAGAAGGCTGAAAATTAAGGGACAAAAATCATGCATGTAGCAGGCAAGTGTGTGTCAGAAGGAAACAGTGACAGGGCTAGAGACAGACATGCATGATGACAAGAGCACTTCTGATAAGCAGGGACATCAGGACCCATAAGAAGAGTCTCCAATGAAGTTGCCTATGCGTCTAAGGAAGTCCCAGCCCTTTGAGTTTCTGGTAGACTTGATGATTCTTTTTCATTTCTCAGAAGAGCCCAGGCCATTTCCAAAGTTAAAGCTGTAAAATTTTTAACTGTGAATTTTGAAATAATTAGATTCACAGCAAGTTGCAAACCCCAGTGCTCACACTTCATGTAACTATAGCACAATTGTAAACCAGGAAATAGACGAGGCTGCACCGTGTGTGTATAGCTCTGTTGTTTTAGCCCGTGTGTAGATCCCTGCATGCATCACCCCAGCATACACAGAACTACCCCATCACCACAGAGATCTCCCTGGTGCTACCCTTCATAGAGTCACCCCCACCTCACCGTCCCGAAGCCCTGATGACCATCGATCTGCTCTCCATCCTAATAATTTTGTCACTTTGAGAATGTTATATAAATGCAATCATATAGAACGTTGCCTTTTCAGATCTGACTCTTTCACTTAGCATAACGGCCTCGAGATCCGTCTAAGGTGCTGTGTGTGTTATCAGTTAATTCCTTTTTATTGCTGAGCCCTATGCCATAAACCGGCACATGTCCTTTAAGTCTGAACAAAAACTAGGAATTTTGTCAAATAAAAATATGAACTTTTAAAATATTTTTAAAAGGTGGACGCTTTTAGGACTACAGGACTTTTAAGTTTTGTCTTAAAATAGTCTGAGGTTGATAATTTCACCATATTGAGCCTTAAACATTCTCCCAGTTTGGGGGAAAAGAGATGATTTATGTTCTTGCCAAATCATAAATGGAATAGACACAACAGTCCATTTGTTTTGACAAAAAGGTTTTTCTTTGGGTTTTAAAAAATGTTTTATTTATTTTTAAGAGAGAGAGAGAGAGAGAGAGAGAGCGAGAGCGAGCGTGTGTGCGCATGTATGAGCAGCGGAGGGGCAGAGAGAGAGAGGGAGACACAGAATCTGAAAGTAGGCTCCAGGCTCCAAGTTGTGAGCGCAGAGCCCAACATGGGGCTCAAACTCATGAACTGTGAGATCTTGGCCTGAGATGTAGCTGGACACTTAACCAACTGAACCACTATTTTGATAGAAATGTTGGTTAAGTGCAAGCTTACTATGTAACTGTGCTGGGTCCTGGCAGCAACGAAAGAGAGAAAAGATGAATCTTGTGCTAAGCAAAGCATCCGACACAGAGCAGGCTCTCAGTCACTATTAACTGAATGAATAAATCCTGCTTCCAAAAGGAATGTATAATGTGTTTATGGAGACAATATATGGATAAATAATTGTTAGAAAATGGTATACAGCATAAAGAAGGTGGAGGTGAGTGTGGCTGGACATCTCATAGGAGAAAAATTGTCCTTTGAGTTATGGGGACAAGAGAAGGATTCAAACAATTGGCAACATCTGTGTTTGGCCTTGAAAAAATGATACAAATTTGGATAAAAATAAATCAGAGAGAAAAAACTGCCTTCTGGGCACAATAATAACAATAATGACGATTATTTCTATCTCCCTATATGTTGGGAATTTTGCTAAGCGTTTTACGTGCTTAAATCAGCTCACCCTCACAGTGCCCGTGTTATCCACATTGCAAACAAGAGGCACAGGCAGGTGATGTGCCTTGCCCCGTGCCACGGCTGTAATAGGCTGAGTGGGGGAACACCAGGCAGTGAAGGCTCCAGAAATCTCCCTCTAATGGAGTAAAGTGGAAGCAGGGAGTAGAAAATTGTGAACTTTGCCAGGAATCTAGACTATGTAATCAGGGTTAGGAAGAGAAGCCTAGAAAGATTAGGAGGAATCAGGTCCTGGAGAGCTTTGAATGCGATGCTAAGTCACATGCATACACTTTGGAAAGCCTTTGAAGGTTTTGAGCAGAGGAGTGTCTTGACCAGAGCTGTTTTGTGTGTTTGGCTGGTCCCTGGGTTTGTGGAAAGTTTAGCAATGAGAAGGAGCACATCGATATTGGTTGTGGGAAAATGAGTAAGCTCCACCTAGACAGGGGTTAAGGGGGCACCTGTGAGAATGGGGACAGGGAGGCAGTTGAGAGATGCTGTCACGATGGACAACTGAGGACCTGGCACATGAATGGGGGTGTGTGGGAGTAGGAATGGGAGCGCCCACACGTCTTAGCGGCTTTTGGCCCTTGTACTGAGGCAGATTGTGGCCTCCTCACTAGGAAATGGTGGAGGAGGAATGTTACAAAAGGAGAAGAGACTTGAGCTTCACATATTTTGAGTGAGGGATTCCAAGGGCACTTCCAGAGTTCAGGTGCAAGTATCGAAGCACTAAAACCCTGGCAAGACTCTGGAGGGGCTGCACATTAGCTGTGAGAATGGATGAGCTTACCTAGAAAAAGAGGTGTTTTATTTTTTTACTGATTACCTTATTCATTTTATTTATTTATTCTTTTTAAATAGTTTATTGTCAAATTGGTTTCTGTACAACACCCAGTGCTTATCCCCACAAGTGCCCTCCTCCATCACCACCTCTTTTCCCCCCTCCCCCTTCCCCTTCAACTCTTAGTTCATTTTCAGCATTCAGTAGTCTCTCAAGTTTTGCGTCCCTCTCTCTCCCCAACTC